>NW_007248778.1:51071-55403 GCF_000164805.1 Carlito syrichta
AAGAGTATAGGCAAAAGATTAAAAACACACATGAACCAACTCCAAAACCCAAAGAAAGACAACAAACAAACAGGAACAACTCTGTAAGAACCTTATGACAGGGATCAACTCTTGCATTTCAATTATTAGCCTAAATGTGAATAGACTAAATGCACTACTGAAAAGACATAGAATAGCAAAATGGATAAAATATCATCAGGCAACAATCTATTGCCTTCAAGAGACTCACTTCACTTGAAAGGACACCCACAGACTCAAAGTAAGAGGATGGGAAACAAACTTTCAGGCGAACGGAATACAAAAGAAAGGAGGAGTAGCGATCTTAATTTCAGACAAAATACCCTTCAAGCTATCAAAAATCAAAAAGATACAGAAGGCCACCACATAATGATAAAAGGCTCAATCCATCAACAAGAAATATCTATCCTAAACATATATGCACCCAACATAGGTGCGCCAACTTTCATAAAGGAACTTCTAGGAAAACTAAAGAAAGATATTGACTCTAACACCATCATAACTGGGGACTTTAATACCCTACTCACAACCCTAGACAGATCATCAGGACAAAAAAATCAGCAAGGAGATCCGGAACCTCAAAGTGACTTTGACCAAATGGACTTAATTGATACCTACAGAACACTCCATCCAAAGACCACAGAATACACATTCTACTCATCACTACATGGAACATTTTCTAAGATCGACCACATACTCGGAAATAAATCAAGCATAAGCAAATTTAAAAGGACCAAAATTCTACCATGTACCTTCTCGGACCACAGTGGAATAAAAATAAGCATTGACACCAACAAAGTCCCCCCAAAACTCACAAAGACATGGACACTAAACAGCATATGCTAAACAACTCCTGGGTCAACGATGAAATCAAAACAGGGATCAAAAGATACCTGGAAACAAATGAAAATGAAGAAACATCTTACCAAAATCTCTGGGATGCCCTGAAAGCTGTAGTAAGAGGGGAATTTATATCCCTACAAACATACATGAAGAAAATGGAAGGAACAGAAATTCACAACCTAACAAGCCACCTAAAGAAGCTGGAAAAGCAGCTGGGTTCAGTGGCTCAGCCTGTAATCCCGCGCCTTTGGGAGGCTGAGGTGAGTGGGTTGCCTGAGCCCATGGGTTCGAGACCCACCCGGGCAGCAAGACCTCATCTCTACAATAAATCAAAAACATCAGCCGGGCGTGGTAGCGCATGCCTGTAATTCCAGCTACTTGGAAGGCTGAGGTGGAAGGATCGCCGGAGCCCAGCAGGTCAAGGCTGTGGTGGCCGGGAGCGGCCACTGCACTCCAGTCTGGGCGACAGAGTGAGACTCCAACTCAAAAAAAAAAAAAGAAGCTGGAAAAGCAAGACCACAAAAACCCTAACTTCAGCAGAAGAATCCAGATCACCAAAATAAAAGCCCAAATCCAGGACATAGAAGACAAAAAGATAATACAAAAAATCAATGAAACAAAAAGGTGGTTCTTCAAAAGGATAAATAAGATCGATGGTCCCCTAGCTAGACTGACCAAGAAAAAACGAGAAAAAAAACAAATAAACACAATCAGAAACACAATAGGTGAAGTCACATCTGACCCTGAAGAAATACAAAAGATTATTAGAGACTACTATGTACACTTGTATGGAAACAAACTTGAAAACCTTAAGGAAATGGAGGACTTTCTGACATCACACAACCTACCTAGGTTGGAACAAGAAGAAATTGAGACCCTAAATAGACCAATAACAATCAAGGAAATTGACTATGTAATAAGAAAACTTCTTACAAAAAAAAGCCCTGGACCAGATGGCTTTCCAGAAGAATTCTACAAGACATTTAAGGAGGAGCTGATACCAATCCTACTGAATGTATTCCAGGTGATTGAGAAAGATGGAACTCTCCCCAAATCATTTTACGAAGCCAACATCACACTGATACCCAAGTCAGAAAGCCAACAAAGAAAGAAAACTACAGGCCAATATCTTTGATGAACATAGATGCTAAAATTCTCAACAAGATACTAGCAAACCAGATTCAGCAATACATCTCAAAAATCATCCATCATGACCAAGTAGGCTTCATTCCTGGGATGCAAGGCTGGTTCAACATTCGTAAAACCATAAATGTAATTAAATTCATCAATAGATGTCAAAACAAAAACCACATGATCATATCATTAGATGCAGAAATAGCTTTTGATAAAATCCAGCACCCCTTCTTGATAAAAACCCTTGAACATCTAGGCATACGGGGAACATACCTCAAAATAGTAAAAGCCATCTACGAGAAACCCAAAGCCAGCATACTACTAAATGGACAAAAATTGGAACAAATTCCCCTGAAAACTGGAACTAGACAAGGACACCCACTCTCACCCCTCCTGTTCAACATATTATTGGAAGTCCTGGCTTGAGCAATCAGAGAAGAGGAGGCAATCAGGGGTATCCAAATAGGAAAAGAGGAAGTAAAGTTATCTCTCATTGCAGATGATATGATTGTGTACCTTGAAAACCCAAGAGAAGCTGTCAAAAGCCTCCTTACATTGATAAAGGCCTTTGGCAAAGTCTCAGGATACAAAATCAATGTACAAAAGACAATCACACCAATAATAAACCAATAATAAACAATAATAAACCAATAATAAACAAACAGAAACCCAAATAAAAAACACAATTCCATTCACAATAGCCACAAAAAAAAATTAAATACCTTGGCATCTTCCTAACCAGAGACGTGAAAGACCTTTACAATGAAAATTACAAAACACTGCTCAAAGAAATCAAAGATGACACAAACAAGTGGAAAAATATCCCATGCTCATGGATTAGAAGAATCAACATTGTGAAGATGTCCATCTTACCTAAGGCAATCTACAAATTCAATGCAATACCCATCAAATTATCAGCAACATTCTTCTCAGACCTGGAAAAAACAACACAGGAATTCATATGGAAACACAAACAACCAAGAATAGCCAGAACAATCCTCAGCAAAAAAAAAAAACCAAAAAAAACCAAAAGAAACAAAGCAGGTGGTACCACATTACCAGACTTCAAACTTTACTATAAAGCTACAATCATCAGAACAGCTTGGTATTGGTACAGGAGCAGGCATATAGATCAATGGAATAGAATTGAGATTCCAGAAGCAAAACCTCAATTTCTCAACCAACTCATCTTTGACAAATCCCTCATCACCTACCACTGGGGAGAGGAGAACCTATTCAGTAAATGGTGCTGGGAAAACTGGCTGACCACATGCAGAAGATTGAAACAGGACCCCTATCTATCCCCATGCACAAAGGTTAACTCCAAATGGATCAGAGACATAAATGTAAAACCTCAAACCATAAGAACCTTAGAAAAGGAAGGAAATACCCTCATAGAAATCGGAATTGGCATCCAATTCCTGAACAAAACCCAAAACCCACAGGTCATAAGAGAGAAGATAGACAAGTGGGACCTTATTAAACTGACAAGCTTCTGCAAAGCCAAAGAAACCATCAAGAGAGCAGGGAGACAGCCTACAGACTGGGAAAAAGTATTTGCCAACTCCAGGTCTGACAAAGGCTTAATTAACATCCTGGATCTACAAGGAACTCAAACGTGCTGAAAAGAAAAAAACAAACAATCCCATTATAAAATGGGCAAAAGATATGAACAGACACTTCACAAAAGAAGACATCTGAGCAGTCAACAAACACATGAAGAAATGCTCAACCTCACTAATCATCAGGGAGATGCAAATCAAAACCACACTGAGATAACTCCAGTCAGAAGGGCAATTATCAACAACAAAAAATAACAGCTGCTGGAGAGGGTGTGGTGAAAAGGGAACACTTCTACACTGTTGGTGGGAGTGTAAACTAGTGCAATCTCTGTGGAAAGCAGTGTGGCGATTCCTAAAAGCTCTAAAAATCAACCTTCCATATGACCCCGCAATTCCCCTACTGGGAATATACCCTGAAGACCTCAAATCACTCTATAAAAAAGATACCTGCACATGTATGTTTATCGCAGCATTGTTCACAATAGCAAGAACTTGGAAACAACCATGCTGCCCATCAAAAGAGGACTGGATTTTTAAAATGTGGTACATGTACACGATGGAATACTACGCAGCCATAAAAAAGAACAAGATCATGGATTTCGCAGCAACCTGGATGGAACTAGAGTCTATAATACTGAGTGACCTCTCACAGAAACAAAGATTCGAGTATCACATGTTCTCACTCATATAATGGACCTTGAACATCCAATGTAATACTATAAGAAAATGACTGACGGTACTGGGAAACTATGGGGGGGAGGGAGATGGAATTAAT
>NW_007248778.1:56133-64966 GCF_000164805.1 Carlito syrichta
TGTATGTGTGTGTGTGTGTGTGTGTGTGTGTGTGTGTGTGTGTGTACACACTCACAACTCAATAAGACACGCCAATTATAAAATGGGCAAAAGGTTTGAATATGCACTTCAATAGAGATATTAAGTTCCAGAAAAAATATGCAACAGCATTTATTATTAGGGAAATACAAATTAAAACCATAATTAGCTACTACCAAAAATCCATTTAAATAGGTCTAATCTAAAAAGACTAGCAATGTCAAGTGTTGGCTAGGATATGGAGAAACTGAAACCCCGTAAATTGCTTGTGGAAACATAAAATGGTACAATTATTTGGAAAAAACATTGGTAGTTTCTCAAAACACTAGCATATTCTTTTCATATAACCAAGTGATTCCAATCCTAGGTGTTTACTCAAGATTAATAGCATATATTCACACAAAGACTTATATGCAAATATTCATAACAACATTATTTATAGTTGCCCCAAACAGGAAACAATCCAAATACATCAGTTGATAAATGGATAACTAAAATGTGACATATCAATTCCATGGAATACTATTTGACAATTAAAAGAAGAACAAACTACTGATAAATGCAACATAAATGAATCTCAAAATATGATGCTAAGTGAAAGAAGCCAGACACAAAATACTGTATCTTGTCTGATTTGATTATATGACATTTCTTTAAAATGTATTTATTGAGAGACAAAGAAAACAACAGTGTTTTCTTGGGACTGGGATGGGAGTGCAAAGTGATAGGTATGAGTGAACTTTTGGGGGTCATGGAAATATTCTAAAAATTCATTGTGGTGATTTATGCAACTGTATGCATTTACTAAAAATCACTGAACTGTACATTGAGTGAGTGAATTTCATGACATATAAATGATATCTCAATAAAGCTGTTAAAAAAACATTTTAAAAATAGCAATTTATTCTGGGCAGACACAAAGGAAGACAAACATATGGACTTTGCAGCAACTTGGATGGATCTAGAGTCTATCATACTCAGTGATCTATCACAGAAACAAAGAACAGAGTACTATATGTTCTCACTCATAAGTAGACCTTGAACAATTATCATAATACTACAAGAAAGGGATTGGCAGTAGTGGGAAACTGCTAGGGGAGTGGGGGTGGGATTGGCAGTTGAGGAAATCTGCCTGGGGAAGCGGGG
The DNA here is from genome assembly GCF_000164805.1 of Carlito syrichta. Lineage (NCBI taxonomy): Eukaryota > Metazoa > Chordata > Mammalia > Primates > Tarsiidae > Carlito > Carlito syrichta. The sequence continues at coordinate 57,298 of NW_007248778.1, forward strand.
GCATACCTCATCAACAGGGGTACCTGCATAATGAACATTTTTATACCTAACTCTGAATTGTATCCCACATCTTTAAAATAAAATAAAATAAGGTGAGTGAATTTCATGGTATATAAATTATATCTCAATAAAGCTGCTAAAAATTTTTTTAAATAGTAATTTACTTTGGGTTAATGGTTTTCCAACTGGGGTAAGGGGTGAAGGTGGGGATGGAGTAGTAGGGAGCAAGAGAGAAGGCAGCATATTAGAATTCTCTAAGAACATTTTTTTCTTTTGAGTCGGAGTCTCACTCTGTTGTTCAGGCTGGAGTGCAGTGGCATGCTCACAGCCACTACAGCCTTGACCTGCTGGGCTCAGTGTATCCTTCCACCTAAGTTTTCCAAGCAGCTGGAACTACAGGCGAGCACCACCATGCCCGGCTAATTTTTTGATTTACTGTAGAAATGAGTCTCGCATGTTGCCCTGGTCTGGAATCCCTGGGCTCAGACAACCCTCTCACCTCTACCTCCCAAAGTGCTGGGATTACAGATGTGAGCCACCGTGCACAGCTGAGGCGATTTTTTTTAAACACACATATACTTGAGCCTCCCTATAATATAATAAATAACAGAATATCATTTATTCAGGGGAGGCAGTATATAGTTTGCAAATGTTCCCCAGATAATTCTGATATGCATTGCCCCAGGCACGTTATGCCTGAGAATCTCATTTCTTGGTCACATTGGGTCCCGGGAGTCTATTTTCCATAAGCAAAGAAGTAATTCTTATGCTCATGGGTTTCAGAAGCACTGCCCACGTTCTGCAATAGTAAGAATCTTCAGCAATCTTGGCAACCAGACTGGGATAAATATTACTCTGGGAAGATCAGTTTTCTAACCTTTTATTCAAATGTCTGTCATCCATTCCCAGTGCCGACACTAAAAACAGCAAGTACCTTCCTGATCCTGATAAATCAAACCAGTTTCCCCATCTTTGGTGGAGATTTTGGTCTATGGAAAGGGATTCCCCAATGCCAAAAGGGCCAACCATTGTGTTATCATTATGAACAAATCATATTCATTATACATGTTAGTCATGAAATAATCTGCTAAATTGGTGCCTAGGTGTGGTCCTTTATGGCTGCAAAAGTGCTTTAGGTCTTTCCAATTCAGTGATTATATGGCTGTGCTCTCCCTTTTAAGAAAAACAATGTCTTTTCCTTTGAATCACTTTGTCATTCATTACTCTGTGGGAGTTTTTCCATTCTTGGAAGACTGTAGGAAATATTAAAAATAGCATTAGCCACCTCCTATTGATTTATTTTACTGATTGTCAAGTTTACTTCCCCCAAAAATGAGATTACTGAGATAAAGGTTAAAACTTCATAGAAGAAGCAGCAGAAGAAAGACTGTAGAAGGGAGAACATGAGGACCTCAAGAAAATTAAGGTGACTAGCCATTAAAGAACCACTGTCCACTTTAAAAATGTCAATGAGGTTCCTAAACTTGCCCAGCAAATTGCTTGAAATTTCTAACACTGTCCAACCTCAGTGGACAAAACCTTTAGCATTTCCATGAGGGCCGGTTTGTAATGAAAACGTGTTTGGGGTTTGTTTTTTTTTTTAAGTCCAATTATCACTCTGTCACCCAGGATGGAGCACAGCAGCACACTCACACGGCTACTGCAGCCTCAACTTGTAAGGCTCAGGTGACCCTTCCACCTCAGGCTTCCAAGCAGCTGGGACTACAGGCACACACCCAGCTAATTTTTTGATTTGTTGTAGAGACGAGGTCTCGCCGAGTTGTCCAGGCTGGTCTGAAACTCCTGAGCTCAGACAATCTTCTCACCTCTGCCTTCTAAAGTGTTGGGATTACAGGCGTGAGCCACTGTGCCCAGCAAGAACATACTTCTTGAGAGAAGAAGGCAACTATGAGGCAAATTAGTTGCCATATATATGCGGTTGTTGTGGCAATGACATTAGTAACTGGAACCATAGCTCCTGGTGGGAGTAATGTGCAGGCACAAACGCTGCAGGAATTGATTGGCATCAAGTTGATGGGATCCCCACCCATTGTGGTTCATTCTTAGGAAGGCCTGTCCTGGTTTTCACATCTCCTTAACACCCTAGTCCCTAGGGTGCCCTTAGGCATGACTAGTTACAGAAGAGTCTCTCATGCTGAAAAGAGAGATCTCTCTCTCTCTCTCTCTCTCTCTCTCTCTCTGTCTCTCTCTCTCTCTCTCTCTCTCGCTCTCTCGCTCTCTCTAGCTCTCCCTAGTGCTCTCTCTCTATATATATATAAACATTTTATGAAGGAAGAGGAAAGCAGAGGAAAGAAAACGAAGCTGTTTTCTTCTGACTCTGCCACATGAATTAAACAACCATTTACAGGGAACCTACCCTGTGTGAGGGCATATTCTGGATTCCAGTCAATTGAAGACAAACAAGCCAAGAAGCTCACAGCCTCACTCAAACAGGAAAGAAAAGGCAACTCTTAGTCGCCTTCCATCAAGATGACCTCCTAAGGATGCTAATTAGTTCTAGAGCAGATGGGCTCCTGTGCTCTGCCTTCATCACCAGATAAGGATTGTGAAGCACACCCAGCCCCTCAAGCTGCAATCTGTTCTGGAACACAGGCACCTACCTGTCCACAGATGGCTCCCTCTGAACAACCAGTAGGGGTTCCTGTCACTTCACAGACCTTAGAATATGTACCTCCTCTCACTGAAACAAGCAACTTCAATTAGAGGATGTACATGAATGGAGGTATATTAAAAGGTCTGGGGGTTTTTTGTTTATTTGTCTGCCTATTCAATAAATAAGCACGTGTCCAAGGTGAGAAATTTAACTAAATTTGATAATGACTCACTGGGATTATGGAAAAATGTACTAAGAGAGGAGGAAAGAAGGAATTGATGGGAAGGGAAAGGAAAGTAAGGGGGGGCGAAAAGAGTGGAGAGGAAAAGAAGGGAGAGAAGAAAAAGTAGGACTACTAAAATCGATCAGGTAAGATGCATAGAAAACAAACAACTGTTGCCTTTCTTTTCTGGATCGTTCTACAGAATTTCATTTTTCAGGGAATGCAGGTGAGTTGGTGAAGAAAAGAATAAGGCATGATTAAAAAAATAAAAAATAAAAAATTAGAAGTAGGTGCACCAGGCAGCTATTTTGAATTTCTGCAGTTGTGAGAAGATCCTTGAATTATTACCTCAGAGAAAGAGAGAGACTATTTAAAAGGAAGAAGTGGTTCTCATCATAAGCAAACCTACTCTACAAAACTCCACTTACTATTTGTAGATCACTTTGCAGTTCCTAAAGTACGTTGCACACACATTTTCCTTTGTTATCCCTTTGGAAGAGAGGCAGGACAGGTGTTCCATCCTCTTTTGTTCAGATGCAGAAACTGAGTTTCCTCTAAATCTCACTGCTTCGTCTAAATCTCACAGTGATTTTTTTCCATAGTGCCTGGCAGAGATTCTTCCCTTCCCAGGAATCCAAGAAACTCCTCTGTCAAAAAGTAAAGTCCCAGTTTGCCAAAAATATGACTCAGGGCACAGAAATCTGATCCACATACACACACTCAGGATCAAAAGTTTTCCTTTGTAAGTAATGATCAGAATTCTTAAGGACACGGAAGGTTTCATAGGTGGTAGACATTGTGTGAACTCCCTAGGGAACAGAAAACTCACACTCACTCAGCGAGGAGACAGCCTGGCAGGGACCCAGGCTATATCTCGGACCCAGGGCATCAAAGCCCCAGAGAACCAGCTGTTGTCCCACTGTGAGTGTCTGTGAAATAAGGATACAACCACGGCTGCCAACCAAACTCCAGCAGACAGACACCGCCCACACATTCCTAACCCCAGAACTGACAGCACGTTATAAACAAGGAGAAGTTAGCAACGTAACAGCCTCCACTGCTCATGCCTTATTGCTTAATAAGCAGCCCGCTCTGGTGATCTTTATTTCCTCAGAGAAAAGCCAAAGGAAGGTTCTGTGGTTTCCCCCATTGGTCTCTCAGGAGGAAAGCAGAAACTAATAACCCTGTCCAATGAGGAGGAAAATTGCTGGTGGCTAAGAGAATACATCAGCTGCATTCCCTGCAGGCTTGAAAATAAATGATGAATGTGTTAGCAACAGCAATGTTTTGATATAACACAAAGACAATGCTCCTGACAACCTGCTCTTGGTACTCCAGAGCTGTGGCTTGCTTTCCTTTATTTTGAAATTACCCGGTGTTCCTGACAAATTGACCAACTCAGGGGAAATTCCATTTCCCGGTGGGGCTCTCAAGTTTGTAGAAAGGCTATTCGGTGGAAGGGCTGTCTGTGGCCTCTTCCCTCCAAGTGGACAGCTCAGGCTTGCGTCCCATGCCTTTTTTTTTTTTTGGCTGAGAATACAGCAATGTTGGTTACCAAAGATTTTTTTTAAATCCCACATGTCATGTCATTTCTCCCCAATACTACACTATGCATCTCTTAAAATTATGGACCTCTTCAAACACAACCACAATGTTATTATCACACCTAACAAGGTTGTAGAATAATTGCTGGATGTTATCTAATAAATAATCAAATTTCACAGTTTTCTGAAAAAATAAGTCTCTTTACAGCTCGTCTGTTCAATTCAGGTACAGACAAGTTCTATGGCGTTTGACTTTTGTTTGTTTGTTTGTTTTTTCTCTTAAGTCTGTTTTCTTCCCGAGCAGTCCCATTTCCCTTTTCCCCCTGGTCATTGGCTGGTTGCAGAAAGAAACCAGTCAATTGTCCTATAGCGTGTCCACATCTGGATTTGTCATTTTCTTCTTTGTGATTTCATTGAAACCTGTTCCATAAACTGGTAAATTGAGCTAGAGGCTTAAATAGAGAGTCGTGTGTGTGTGTGTTGTGTGTGTGTGTGTTGTGTGTGTGTGTGTAGATAGATTCAGGTATATGCACACTCACATATACCTGGCTCTCATCAAGCTGCTAGCTCGACATACATATACAAACATATAACATATACATATCGATATATAACACACACACACACACACACACACGGCTAAGTAGCAGGCACGAGCTACATATATATGCATATATGTGCATATGCAAGAATACTTCACAGATGGTTCTGTGTTTTTCCTGTAGCATCCCACAGAAGATATCCCTAAGCTCTGGTTCTTTCACCTTTAGTGATGCTAACATTGATCAGAGGGTTACTTGTTGACTGTCAGTCCCTCCACTGTAAAGGGTGAGGTTACGATCTCATGATTAAAGCAACCAAGTCCAGATCTAAAAGCATTCCAGGAAATAGAGGACAAGACCTCAGACCTAAGCTCTGCCGCTAACTTCTCACCCCACCAGGGTCACAGCTACTCACACACACAGCAGCCTAGCTGACCCCTAATCCCCGACTCTCAGCAAGAATTAGCTTTCTTAGCTTTTGGGTTGAATGACCAGAATTAAATAAAAAACTCTCCAAAGAAAACAGCTTAGGCAACAGGTACAGAAAAGGTTTGGATTCTAAACCTGACCCTGACATTAACATGCTCTGTAACCCTGGGCAAGTCACTTAAACTTTTCTGAATCTCCAACTGTAAAATAAGGAAGTTGTTTGTAATTTCTTCCAGCTGTAAATTTCCAGATATTTTTTATTAATCTTGTACACATCCGTCCCTGCTGTATCTAAACTCCAAATGAAAAAAGAGCCAGGATTAGTGTTCATCTAAGCCAAATGGATTTTTATCTTCTATCTATGCAGTCAGTATGTGATGAGGAGTTGAGCCACCCTAACAGAAATCCTCTAGAGAAATGTCCATGAATACTTGCCTTGGTCCCTGAAATTTCTCAGTCTTGGTCATTCAATCTGTCTATGGTTTTCTGAGATACCCCAGATATCCTTCCAAAGTTCCCGATGCATTCCTTTCTCTTGTTTTCTTTTCTTTTGTAGCTTGAGATAGCCACCTTGGTTCCTGTCATTTGCTACCAAAAATAACCTTTACCAATGCCCAATTTGCTCTCCAAGGCCTAGCTAAGATCCCAATGTACCTTGAAGACTCTTGGGCTGCATGGGTTATAATGATGTCTCCCTGTCACATATTTTGTTGTTGTGCAACTCACCCACAACATGGATCTTTGTGTTCACACCTGTTCTTGACTTCCCATGTGCTTCCACATGTAATTGGTCCACTAGATAGAGAGCAAAGCGACCCTATCTTCCAAAGTCAGTCCCTTAGTACCATGCATGTTCGTATCATGTGACTGGCTCCCATACTCCATCCAGTGTCCATTCTTAAATGAGGCGTGATTAAAATTCTCACTATTTGAAAGTATTGGTTTTTCTTGATCTGGTGATAACGATTCCACAGTTTACAAAATTGAAAATCTTCTCCAGGTATTGTATTTGGTGGGTTTATTATACTTCTTTTTGTCCCACAAACAGCCTGGCAAAAGTGCTGGGTACGGGTGGTACTCAGCAGATACGTATTGATTCAGCATTTCTGCAATCGCAGCTGTCCCCAATCCTGTGTGAAGCAATCAGTGATTGACAGAACAGATTGGCACTTGGTTACCAGGCTGTTTCCTAGGGATGGAGAATCAAACTCAGGAAGAACATCATCCTCGAAAAGCCAGTCACAGCCTCAAGGTTACCCTTCTATGAGTTTAAAAAGATGGTTCTTTTCTACACTTGCAGTCCTATATATGAGGAACAACTTAGTGAGCAGAGTGTGAGCTAAATTCCAACCCCCACTCAACCTTTGGCTGGTATTTTTGTTCAGTGTGCAATCTGGGCAACTGAACATGGTCTAGTTATGATTCCCTTGGACTGACCCATAAGTCAGTCTCTCAAGGCAGTCTGCCAGATTAGAGCCTGTGTCCTCTGTTCTCTTTTTGCCACAACACTCTCTAAACACCAAGAAAAGCAGCAGGCGCTGGGCACTGAGCACAGAGCACCAGACTTAGTGCCCGTGAAACTCTGCCTCACTCATACTGTGCTGTAGGAACCACCTGACACCTCCTGTATGCCACTCTGGATCACTGGGGCTTCACCTTTCACAGGACTTTTGGCCTCTTGGTCACCTTTTGGCTCTTCCTCCATTCTGGCTACCCAATATATTTCCAATGTGTCTAAATGAAGGACTAATCTTATTTCAATGCTTGCTAAGAATTTCTGTTCCCAAATATAAAAAAGAAAAATGAGCTATGACTATTTGGGACCGAGGACAGATAAGCTTTGTATGTAATAGGGCTGAACATTTTAAATCACAAGTCAAGGTCAGACTCCACAAAATTAGAATAGAAATTTTAAAGCCAAGTATCAAATGTTTCTGTTTTTCTTAATTAAAAACTAAAGTTACATAGAATTAACATTAGGAATTTTTTATTTTTTATTTTTTAAGAATAGTCTTCTGGCTGGGTTCTATGGCTCAGCCTGTAATCTCAGCACTACGGGAGGCCAAGGCGAGTGAATTGCCTGAGGCCACAGGTTTGAAATCAGCCTGGGCAACTTGGATAGCCCTCATCTCTACGATAAAATACAAAATAGCCGGGCGTGGTAGCACATGTCTGTAGTTCCAGCTACTTGGAAGGCTGAGGCGATGGATTGCTGGAGCCCAGAAGGTCAACGCTGGGGTGGCCATGAGCGTGCATGCCACTGCTCTCCAGCCTGGGTGACCGAGTAAGACTTCTACTCAAAAAAAAAAAAAAAGAA
>NW_007248778.1:64986-168410 GCF_000164805.1 Carlito syrichta
GAATTACAGGCATGCGCCACCACGCCCGGCTGATTTTTTTATTTATTGTAGAGATGAGGTCTCGCTGCCCAGGCGGGTCTCGAACCCGCGGGCTCAGGCAATCCACTCACCTCAGCCTCCCAAAGGCGCGGGATTACAGGCTGAGCCACCGAGCCCGGCTATTTTTTATTTTTTAAGAATAATCTTCTGGCTGGGTTCTGTGGCTCAGCCTGTAATCTCAGCACTACGGGAGGCCAAGGCGAGTGAATTGCCTGAGGTCACAGGTTTGAAATCAGCCTGGGCAACTTGGATAGCCCTCATCTCTACGATAAAATAAAAAATAGCCGGGCGTGGTAGCACATGTCTGTAGTTCCAGCTACTTGGAAGGCTGAGGCGATGGATTGCTGGAGCCCAGAAGGTCAACGCTGGGGTGGCCATGAGCGTGCATGCCACTGCTCTCCAGCCTGGGTGACAGAGTAAGACTTCTACTCAAAAAAAAAAAAAAAAAAAAAAAAGAATAATCTTCTGAATATTTTAAAATTCTGAATTTGATGAGTATCCAGGAACAGATGTTTTAGGAAATTAGATTTATTAAAATCTGGATGGGACTATGTATTGATATAAATGGAAAGTTAGTTAATCACATTTTTAAAGATTAAACTTGATATTTTTCAAATTGAGAGACTGGGTTGGACTGTTATACCCAAACTTTTTTTTAATGTGTTTAATACATTTCACATGAAGCTCAATATAATAGCCACATACACAATCTGATATCCACAATGCAATTTATTATTGTATTTCCACTTTGAGACTCCTACATAATTTTCTGCCTGTCAAACTGGGCCCTTTGCTAAATATGTCTCCAAGTCTGGTGACTATTAGCAAGATGGTGCCATCTATAATTATTGGCTGCATGATCCCAGCCTCTAAAACAATATAGAAGCAGTAGGAGCAATACTGATCTCTTAGTCCAATGAAGAGAGAAGAAGACACATGTAAAAACTAATTAAGGCCAACTGTCAACCAACACTTCATTATTTGGCTTTAATAACATTAATATAGGACAAAATCAGCAACATAGGCATCATAGGCAGGTGAAACCCGGAAGGACCCTTGAAGGAAGGATAGAATTTTAAAAAGCACTAGGGAAAAGGAATATGGGACAAGAACAATTGGATTGAAGATCCAGAGAAAGCAATGGCAGAGAAGAATAAATATCTAGGCCTCTTTGAAGCAGAAGGAGTGAAAAGATGTCATGTGGAAGGAAGGGTAGAAGCTAATATATAATCAGTCTTGTTTGTCTTAAATAAAATCAGCGCTTGATGATTAGAGGGGAGGGTCAGTCACATGATCCTTCACCTTGTCTTGGCAATTCTTTGGCTCAATGGACAACATATTTTCTGTCCCTCTGAGACCACCTCTACTTGCAGAGCCAAATGCACGAAACATCAGGACAACAGAACACAGCATACAGACAAGTGTCACAGATTTAGAAAGTTTCGAGAAAGGACAGGTAAGTATTTTTCCAGAAGAGTCAGGGAATAATTCCTGGAGGTGAAGAGACTTGGTCGCGTATGGAGGGTTCTAATTATTTAAAAAGAGTGGACAGAGAAAAGTGCCTGAGCAGGCAGGGCAGTGCTGACCTGGTGAGGGAGAAAGCCAGCTGCAGGCCTGGGAAGATTCTGGTTTCTCTGGACCCTGCCTGATGCATGAGGTCATTCTCATCCTACTCCACTGACTTCTCTCTGTTTAGCTCTGCCACTCGATTAAGCAAATCAAATATGTACTGTCCCCTGGCACCAGAGACAGATGGGCAGGTAGGGAGTGGGGTGCCCAAAGTCCAGTTAAGGCCTCTCCTGTACCCCATCTTCCTTGGAACCCGCTGCTTCAAGTGGCCATCAGCAGAACCAGCAGCTGCTGCCCCGAGAAATGTGGATGTATCTCAGCAGTCTCCGGTTTAGCAGGCAACTGGGGCACACACCTGATATGTTCTTCAGCGTCTACAAGGGGCCCATGTGGGAAGTATCAGACCTCAGAACTTAAAGGAAGGGCACAGAGGCAGTGTGATTTCCAAGACTATGAATCACATCTTGAGCTGCCACCTGTGGAAAAATAACTCCATCAGCAGCTCGAAACACTCTTCAAAAGACAGCTCTCTAATGATGTCCTTTTTCTCCCAGACATGCCATTATTTACACCTTTTAAAAATTAATTACAAAGTTTCACATGTTTGTGAAAAAAACATTTGAAAATTTTATTCATTTCAACAGCTGGTCACAAGAACAGACTTACATTACAGCAAACTCTGAATTTTATTTGGAAACTCCAAATATACAGCAGAGGAAAGCTAGAAAGAATTTTCTGTAGATTTCTGGCTGTAAAGAACCCACGGGCTGAAAGATTCCAGTAAATCTAATCTGCCCTGGCACCCAGTGTGCTTACGAATGGCACTACCCTAGCAGTAAAAAGAAGAGAAGTATTAGGCTGGCAAACTCAGTGACTGGAAATGTCTCAATGAGTTATACAACACCAACCCAAATATAAATCTCTGTGGGAACAAAAAAACAACTCTTGCTCCCAACAAATGCCCCATGATGGTATACATAAGAGGAATCTGGGCAAGATGGTTGCAGAAATTTTTAAAATTACCAAACTCCAGAGTCTCTAAATCAAATGAAAAAATAATAATAATTTAAAATGGAAAAAAATGTACTCACGCAGCACTGAAATTAGGAAATAATCTCACTTTATACCAAAAACTTTCAGAAGTGTCATCTAGGCTGAGCACATTTTGGAACAAAATGCCAAGGGACTCTGGGACTCTACACAGAGGAATGGTGGTGGGTGGACAGATTCCAAAAGCTCCTAGCTACACTCTCAACATGGAGGAATGGAGAGCTGAAATGTTGGAGCTCCTCTCCCTGACAGTCAGTGTATTTTGGCACAGATATGGAAGACTGAAAATTCACCACTAGGTCCTCCACTGGTAGAAGCAAAGGCTGAAGAGAATGAAAGAATGAAGCACCTTAAGCTAATCACCTCAAAAATGAGTAAATGCTGGACTAAGCTTAGAAATACCAAGAACACAACCCAGGCAAAAATACCTAGAAATTCCATTTGCAGAGCCTCATTCTGGAGATTACACTTTCCCTTCTGTTACAATAAGTAGAATCTTCTGGCACATGAAGAATGGCTAGAATCTACAACTTTTATACTCCACTGTTGATGCAGGAGAAACTTGCACAACTACTCAAAGATACAAAAGAGAAACCAACAAAAACCAAAATTTATTTATTTAAAAATTGAGTATTTATTCTTACATGTTTAGACTTTAGTCAGCTTCAAAATACTTTCCGTTTGATGCAATACACCGATCAAGATGTTTTTCCCACTGCTCAAAACAGTTTTTAAACTCATCAATTTTGATGCCTTTTAGTGCTTCTGCCATTTTTTGTTTCACCTCTTCTAGGTGGGCAAAATGTTTTCCTTTAAGGACTTTTTTCATCCAGAGAAACAAAAAAAAAGCCACTTGAGGAGATCAGGTGAATAGGAAGGGTAGGGCACAGGGTCATATCGTTTTGAAATGGGCAAACACATTGAAAGAATCTCTAAAAAAATTTACTGAAGTCAAAAGGCAGCCTCTCACAACAATGCTAGCTAGTATTCTGATGTCAATAGGTTCCTAAAAAACTTGCCTAGCAGGGGATGCCTGTACTACAAGGAGCCCACCCTCCAAAAAACAATCCCAGTTATTTTGGGGTCTCCCTTGTATATATTGTCTGCAGCATTGTTTGTAATGTCTGAATGTCCTGTCTAGGGATACCAATAGGACCACAGACTATGGTATATACATACAGTGGATATGCCACTTAGTTGCTGTACAGTTTCACCAAGGTTGGCCATGCCCATCTTCTTCCCTCCTGCACCAGCATAAAGTCTGGCACACAGTAGGTACTGGATGATACATCGGTGAACAAAAATATATCACTGTGCAAACTTCAGAACAAAAGAAACATATACTGGCATGAAAAGATGTCAAAGTATATTGCTTCACAAAATACACCATATTATAAGACAGTATGACCTCATTTTTATTGTTAAATGATTTATACATGTTTATTTCTTTTATGTTTCTTTCTGCTTTAAAATTATGTAAGTTAGTATAGGTATGCAGTACTAAATGTACCTATAGTACCTACAAAGTTGTTGCTTGCTGACATCCAGAACCTCTCTTTGCAGGCACATGGAAAGCTGAATTTCCTAGCACCCTTGTGGCTGGGTGGGACTTATGCCTGTGTTGGTCAATGTTATGCCTGTGTTGGTCAATGAGACGTAAGCATAAAAGGCATGTGTCAATTCCAGGCCAGAACATTTGCATATCAGTATGGGCCTCAGAGTTCTCATTTCTCTCTCAAGCTTATCTTAAAAATATGTATCTGTTGAGATCAAGTCTCTGGCAACCTAAATCCTGGAAGGTCTATGAGGACTAGATCTCCTAGTCAATATACGGTGCACATATATAAAGTGACAATGAAAAATAAAATTTTGCTGTGTTGAATCATTAAATTTGAGGTTGTTACTCCAGCATAATGTAACCTATTTCTTTTCTTTTCTTTTTCTTTTTCTTTTTTTATTTGGAGTTTCACTCTGTCATCCAGACTGGAGTACAGTGGCACAATCACAGCCACCCCAGCGTCGATCTGCTGGGCTCCAGTGATCCTTCCACTTCAGCCTTCCAAGTAGCCAGAACTACAGGCACATGCTACCATGCCCAGTTAATTTTTCTTTTTTTTTGTAAAGACGAGGTCTCACCATGTTGCCCAGACCGGTCTCAAACCTGCAGTCTCAGGCAATCCTCTCGCCTCGGCCTCCCAAAGTGCTGGGATTACAGGCTTGAGTCACCATACCCAGCCAATGTAACCTATTTCTGTCTACCACAAACATGTGTGTGCATGAACACACATACATACACACACATATATACACATACACACATATATATATACTTACATATACATGCCTGCATACATACGTGTATACATGTGTTTACAAATACTTATGAACTTACCTTAGAAAAAGTGCTACATACCTCACTGCTGAATATCACTATGGTCACCTTCAAAGTACTCCTCTTGGAAAGCTATGCACTGATGCCAGTGCCTAGTCCACCCATCAAAGTAATTTTGGACTCTTTTTCTGGAATGGCCATCAGAGCCATTGTTGTATTACCCTCGATGTTCTGAATGTCATCAAATGTCTTCCTTTCAATATTTCCTTTATCTTAGGGTTAAAAAAACATCATTGGGGGCCATATCAGGTGAGTAGGGATGGTGTACAAATACCAGTTATTTGTACAGTGCTGCCAATGTAAGTGCACACGGTCAGTTCACGAACTTAATTGTCACACCTCAACAGATAATGATGATAATTGAATTCTAAAGGGATGACCAAAAAATGCAGTCTCTCCAAAGTTTTGAGAAACCAAAGTAAGTCTCTACCTTCTCTCCCTGAAGAATAAAGAAGAGGAAAGAAAAAATAACTTCATTATCTATTATTTTATGGTATTTGACAAGAGGAGGCAACCCAATGAGCCAAACTTTACCTGCTACAAACTATAACTTTTTTTTTTACATTATTGTGTTATGTCAGTTTCAACTTTGTAATTGCTAATATAAGAAGTGTTACTGCTATTCCAATTCCATGAAAAATCTATGGTGCAAAGAGCAACTTCAAAGCCTACTCAAAGCCCAAATCACAAACTCATCATAATTTAATTCAAAAGGTTAAAATTATGTGATTTCAAATCAGAGCCTTTGGGAATGGAACATTGGATGATAAACTTTGACTGCTAATGGGAGGAGATTTCTTCAAGGCAACCTGACCTCTCTCCATCTGCTGCTAGATCAAAGCATATCCAAATTGAAAAGCAAAGAACTCACAGAAGGCAGGACTGAAAAGAATCTGAGAAATTTTCTACTATAAGGAATGTCTAAATCCAGACATAAGAAAATAACAAGAGTGTGAACAAGCAATCCTTTAGCTTCCAATACATCAACAAATTTAGATGCCTGGTCTCCCACAGCCCTGTGCCAGTTGCTAGCAAGGAGAACTTGGACGTCACTTTTATACTTTAAGGCTGAGACCCCGACTCCAGGACCACAGACTGGTACTGGTTCGTGGCCTGTTAGGAACTGGGCCACACAGCAGGAGGTAAGCAGCAGGTAAAAGAGTAAAGCTTCATCTATATTTACAGCCGCTCCCCATTGCTCGCATTACTGCCTGAGTTCCACCTGCTGTCAGGTCAACAGCAGCATTAGATTATCATAGAAGTGCAAACCTGATTCCAAACTGTGCATGTGAGGGATCTAGGTTGCGCACTCCTTATGAGAATCTAGTGCCTGACGATCTGAGATGAAGCTGAGACAGTGATGCTAGTGCTGGAGAGTGGCTGCAAATACGGATTAACGTTAGCAGTGAGGTTTGACTGCACATCTTTCCCATCCATGGAATAATTGTCTTCCACAAAACCAGTCCTTGATGCCAAAAAGGTTGGAGTTCACTGCTCTAAGGGAGGTCAAGGGTCCTGGCCACGCCTACTGAAGAGGGCTCTGGCCATGTAGAACTAGAGGAAACGCCGTGCATATTGTAGCCTATTTAAATGCTATCTCCTAGAGTTACAGAAAACAGAGATTAGTAAACACTGGAATTAAAAGAATTGTGAACAGAGTGTATAACTGCTAACACTTAGATAAGTTTTCTCTCTAAAATAAAAGTTTTTTGCAACCAATCTGAAATAGGGTCTTACACGAGAAATATTCTAGGATCCAGAGGAAGACGGCAAGATTGACCCCGAGGTAACCAAAGCTGAGCAAAAAAGTCAAAATGGGCAGGCTTACAATGTCAGTGGTGGGATTTGGGGCTCCCCGAAAGATAAATTTAGCACATTGGTTTTTTTTACTTTTCTTTTCTTTTTCATTTTAAAGATGTGGGGCAAAATCCAGGATTAGGCATACAAGTTGTCATTGTATAGGTAAATTTGGGATCTCCCTTTGGTCTCCACTTCACCTGGTTTGAGATCAGGTATACTTATTGATGTTATGTGACCCCCTCCTGCCTCTGGCAGTTTCCGGCTATTGCCAATTCCTTTCTTATAGTATTATAGTAAGTGTTCAGGGTCCACTTATCAGTGAGAACATGTAGTACTCAGTTCTTTGTTTCTGTGATAGATCGCTGAGTATTATAGACTCTAAATCCATCCAAGTTGTTGGGAAGTCCATAATTTTGTCCTTCTTTATGGCTGTGTAATATTCCAGCATTATTTATGTACCATATTTTTAAAATCCAGTTCAGTTTCAATGGGCAGCATGGTTGGTTCCATGTTTTTGCTATTGTGAATAGCGATGCAACAAACATGTGTGTGCAGGATCTTTTTTGTAGAGTGACTGAAGTTCCTCCAGGTAGATTCCCAGAAGGAGGATTTCTGGGTCATATGGAAGGTCAATTGCTAGTTCTTTTAGGAATCGCCACACTGTTTTCCATAGAGGTTGGACTAGTTTGCATTCCCACCAAAAGTGTAGATGCATTCCCTTTTCTCCACATCCTCGCCAGCATCTGTTATTTTTTGTTTTATTAATGATGGTCATTCTTACTGGAGTTAGGTGGTATCTCAATGTGGTTTTGATTTGCATTTCTTTGATAATTAGTGAGGCTAAACTTTTTCCATGTATCTGTTGGATGCTCGTATGTCTTCTTTTGAGAAATGTCTATTCATGTCTTTTGCCTGCTTTTTAATAGGGCTGGTTTTTTTTTCTTTTGGCACATTGAGTTCCTTGTAGATCCTGGATGTTAGGTCCTTGTCAGATATACACTTGGCAAATATTTTTTTTCCTTCCTGTGGGCTATCTCCCCCCTCTCTTGATGTTTTCTTTTGCTTTGCAGAAGATTTTCAGTTTGATGCGGTACCACTTGTCTATCTTCTCTCTTATGGCGTGGGCACTTTTGATCAGGAATTAGTTGCCTATTCCGATTTCTGTAAGGGTGTCTCCTGCATTTTCTAAGATTCTTATAATTTGGGGTTTTATATTTGGGTCTGTGATCCATTTTGGAGTTGATTTTTGTGTATTGTGATAGGTAGGGGTCCTGTTTCATTCTTGTGCATGTGGTCAGTCAGTTTTTCCACCACCATTTACTGAATAAGTTCTCCCCTCCCCAGTGGTTGTTGGTGGCGGCTTTGTCAAAGATGAGTTGGTTAAGGAATTGAGGTTTTGCTTCTGGACTCTCTATCCTGTTTCATCGGTTTATATGCCTGTTCTTGTACCAATGCTCATGAATCGGAAGAATCAAAATTATTAAGATGTCCATCCTACCAAAGGCAATCTACAGATTCAACACAATACCCATTAAATTACATCATTCTTCTTAGTCCTGGAAGCAACAATACAGAAATTCATATGGAAACATGAACGACCACGAATAGCCTAAACACTCTTTAGCAAAAGAAACAAAGCAGGAGGTATCACACTTCCAGACTTTAATTTGCACATTCTTAGCCACTCTAAACTATGGTTTATGGTTGCATTTTTTCAAAATAGGACTAATAATACTTAGTTGAGTTATTGTAAGGATTAATGGAACTTAGTTTGTAAAATTTTTAGCATAATAAATACTGGTGTGTTGTTTTCATGCTAATAAAAAATATCATTATTAATTTATCTCAAGTTATTATGGAAACTGAAAGAGTAATAGAGAGTATGATCCAACTCCACAAATATACTACACAAATATATTCGATCTACACAAATACACTCATATATGCTATCTAAATTGTCATTTTCTAATACCTGTAGAAAAGTACTAATTAATGTGAAAGATGAACATAGAGTCTTATGGCAAGGTTAAACTTGGAGAAGTCATTTGTCCATCTTCCTGCCTCTTGGTAGATAAGACATCTGAAAGGATCTTTCTCCAGCATCTTCAATGATGGATTCAAGGAATTGACTATCCTTCTAGACCCTAAATCTGAAGGAAAAAAAATTTTTTTTTGAGTTGGAATCTCACTCTGTCACCCAGGCTGGAGAGCAGTGGCATGATCATACCTCACCACATCCTTGACCTGAGGTTGGTGCTTCCTTCCATCTCAGCCTCCTGAGTAGCTGGAACTACAGGCACACACCACCATGTCTGGCTAATGTTTTGATTTTTTGTAGAGATAAGGTCTCGCTATGTTGCCTAGACAGGTCTTGAACTCCTGGGCTCAAGCAATCCTCCTGTGTTGGTGTTCCAAAGTGCTGGTTATAGGCATGAGCCACTGTGCCTGGCCTGAAAGAAATTTCTGAATATAACTTAAGTACATCCAAAGAGCATCTACTAAATTCCTACTTGTACTCAGCTTTATGTACATTTTATTTTTTTTAATTTCCAAGGGTAGTTTATTAGTCTATTAGGGCTATCATAACAAAATACTACAGACTGCATGACTTAAACAACAGAAATTTATTTTTCACAGTTCTGGAGGTTAGAAGTACAAGATGAAGGTGTTAGAAGGTTTTTTGTTTCCTGAAGTCTTTCCCTTGGCTTACAAACAAGGCTTTTCTCTATGTCCTCACAAGGCCTTTTCTCTGTTCACTCACATTCCTGTTGTCTCTTCCTCTTCTTATAAGAACAGCAATACTATTGGATTAAGACCTTATTCTTATGATCTCATTTAATCTTAACTGCCTCTTTAAACACTCTACCTCCATAGGTCACATTGGGAGTTAGAGGTTGAAGCTATGAATTTTGAGGGGATACAGTTCAGTCTATAACAGACAGCATCACTTTAGAAGGGCCCTCTAGCATCTGTACAACCCCCTGCTCTTTTCCTGTGTGCGCTTCAAGGGGAGACAAGAAGAAATAGAAGATACAGCTTTGGCTACCTGGAGTTCACCATCATATAATGAAGAAGACATTTCCCATGAGCACAGAGTTCATGGGGCAAAGATACAAGCAGCATCTCAAGGCAGTGTGCACAAGGGATGAGGCAATAAGTGCTGTGAACTTAAAGGCAGGAACTATCAGTTCAGGCATGCGTGCTTCAGAAGCACCTCTTGAGGGGTGAGAATCAATGTCCTGTTCATTAATCAGGTCTCTAACTTCTGCCCTATTGGTTGGCTTACTAATCAAACACAAACAAAAATATGTCTACTGCTTTAGCAAACAAAAGCCCAACCCTCTATCTACTCTCCCACAAGACCTACATATACTTGCCATCAGACTTCTCTGGGAGTCATGCCACCTCACTAGGTCCCAGGAGTGCTCACACCTCTCATCCCATCATGCTCCCCTCCCATGTATGCAAGAGTTGTGGGCAGAGCCACTCCTTCTACAGCCTCTGCAACAGCCTAAAGTGCAGTTTTTTCCAATCATTTATCAGGCAGCCTTCATTCCCAAACCATTTTATTTCATGCTAACAGAACCACTTCTTTGGTTATCTGTGAATCTTATCACTTATAAAATGGGGAAAATAACCCCTTGGCTGAGTTGCAAAGGGGACTAAATAGAAAACTATGCTGTAAAACTACCTAGCCCGATACTGACATATAGTACTGTATCTGCTAAATGAATGTATTTTTTTTTGTCTCTTCCTTTCTCTGCTGGTCAAAACAACTGAGTGGACATCTTACAGTAGGATTGTGGGGGTGGATAGAGGCAACTCTGCCTTGTCCAAGAGCACTGGATCCAACCAAAAGAGCAGGAAAAGGTCTCAGAGAGCCACATGGAACCCACGGAGAGTGTCCCTCTTACACACGACACACATCATCTTCTCCTCAATCCACATGAACAGGAGCTGAGACAAGGTCATTAAATGAAGACGTAATAGAGAGCAGAAGGCCAGAATACATTCTGGGCCTAGTAGGATAGGTGAATAACATTCTTGGACATGCTCCTGGGACCAGAACTCTGGCCTCCCCTAAGGGCTCAGACAACACAGGCTGTGCCAATCAGGCACTTAAACCAAAGTGAATACCAATATGATACTGGTTTTGAAAACTTTAACAAAATACAAGAGCTGTTCTAGTTTTTACTTGTGCAGCACACTTACACAGGTACACAGAATTCAATTTAGTGAACAGTTCAGTCAATCTATAAGTAGCTAAACGATTGTGGATGCATCGAGTTCAAAGCAAGTTCAAAGCGCCATATCAGTGCTGCAGGATGGAAGAATGGAGAAGGCCAGGATAATAAAGAACCATAACATATATTCCTGCCCAAGGCCTTAGTCTGGTGAGGCAGATGAGACAAAGCATGAGAAAAATAAAAATCAGGACTAGAAAACTTGAGCTGAGTGGAGCACTCAGAGAGTGAATCATTGCAGATGTGTGGGTTTTCCAAAGAGCTCAATACTACGCAAACTTGGCCATTACCCACTAGATTTTCTCACAGAACTGTGAGTTTTGACCATTCCTCAGAGCTTTTGACTATTTATTTCTACTACAATTCTTACCATTTAAAATTTTTATTCTGGAAATAAGTGATCTGAGTGGTTTAACATTAATCAGCTTTTGAGTTGTCACAGATTTCTTAGAGTCAATTCAAAAGTATTTCTTTAAGCATTAGAGCACTCTAGTTTGCCCCAGATCAAGGGCTACAGAGGATAAAATTAAGTTGTAGCCTCAATCTTTTCCTCCAAGAAGCTTACATTCAGCAATGTGCTATAATAGCCCCCTTGTACCTGCTTATAAGAACCATTTGCTAAATAACCAGGAATTGTGTGAGCTGGTTGTTGAATAGAGGAGTGGTTGCTTGAGTAATGGCCATCCAAAAGATATCCATGTCCTAATCCCTGGAACCTGTGAATGTTAATTTATACACAAAATAAAAAACAAAAGGACTTTGCACATGTAATTAATTCATTCTCAACCGCTGATGTGAATTTACATTATTCGAAATTCTGTTCCTGGTTGCCGCTGGCATGAATTCATGTCTTTGCAAATTCTGTTTCTGAATGCAGCAACGTTGTCATATATATGCATTATTATATTTTGCTTGAAAACTAATAGTCAGGCAAGGAGAGATAAAGTTAATTGACATAATTATCTGATATTGACTGTGTAATGTTGTTACTGATTTACATAGCTGGTAAAAATTGTAAGGTGGTCATTATTTTGTTGCTAGGGAGTACAGTGTTATAAACTTGTATTTTGATATTTCAGAGCTTTCATACTTCAATGTTAAAAATAATTTACCATAATTATGGAAAATGAAGAAACATATGCTGGTGAGATTTCTGAGGTCGAAGGTGAAGCCAGTGAACTTATTAGTGATTGTGAGACAGATAGTGATTCAATGATGCAATTTAAACAAAGAAATATAACATAGATAATCTATGACAGCAAATCTAGTACTGGTGAGAACAAATCAGACATTGAGAGGAAAAATATGATCCAAAAGAAACTTAGAAATGTTTATTGGTAATCCAGGTGTCAAGGTATTTGCAAATGAACTTCAAAGTATAAGTGAAGTTGTTGGACTATTTATTGGAGATGATTGTATAGAAATGATCATAACTGAAACTAACAGGTATTATGATCAGATGCATCACAGATATAAATGTTCAAAGGAATCAAAAAAGTGGAGCAATACTACAGTGTCTGAGATGAAAAAATTTCTAGCATTAAATATTTTGATGGGACTAATGAAGAAAACCACAATACATGATTATTAGTCAGCACATCCATCAATTGTGATGCTTTTCTTTTCAAAAATAATGACATGAAATAGATTCTTACAAATTTTGTGGTTTTTGCATTATTCCAATAATGCAGAAATGCAGTCAAATCCAGGCAGATTATGCAAAACTGAACCCGTAATAAATTATGTTTTAAATAAGTTTAACACTGTGTACAAACCTGAACAAGAACTTTCCATGGAATCCATGATACCTCATTATAGAAGACTGTCTTTTCAGGTTTATAATCCAAATAAAAGTACAGAATGTTAGTCAGAGTGGTGTTTGAGGCAAATACTGGATATGTCTGCAACTTTCAGCTGCATTGTGAAAAAGGTGACAATTTTAAAAAGGTCATTTCACTTGTACTTAATGACAGAAGTTTGCAGCAACCAGCTTCAGACTTTTTCTTCACCCAATCTCAGTATTAGGAAAATGAAAAATTTATGAAGCGAATGAGTTAAGTATCTTGAGACTGGGAGATTATCCTTGCAGACCCTAAATGCAATCAAATGAGAGAAATGCTTATGAGAGGAATACAGGTGGAGATTTGACACTCGCAGAAGAGGGGAAGGTACTGTAACCATGGAGACAGAAATAGAAGTAATGCAGCTACAAGCCGAGCAATGCTGGGAACCACCAGAAGCTGGAAGAGGCAAGGAATGTATTCTCCCCTAGAACCTCCATAGGGAGTACAATCTTGCTAACATTTTGATTTCAGCCCACTGAAACTAATTTGGGGCTTCTGGTCTCCAGAACAGAAAGAATACATTGTTGTTAGTTTAAGCCACCAAGTTTGTGGTAATTTTGTGGTAATTAGAAAACTAATACAAATGGATAGTATAAAATCAGCCACAGTGGTATTTATGCTATGGAAACTGGCAAATGCTACAGAGCCAGACTTTTAGTTTCAAATATCTAGTTTGCTAATGTTTTTTCATGGTGTGACATGATATGATGTGCTGTGATGGGATGTCATTTAATACACTGGAAAATACTCTCAGCTGGTGACCAGGTTCCTCATTTCGAATCTTCCCCAAACAAATTTTATCTGTTATTAGGTAAATGTCTTCAATTCTCACTGTGGTTTCCTTCCTGAAAAAACTAGAACCTCAAAACAAACTCATTCCTTCTAGAAACATTTTCTAAGCATTACTATGTACCAGAAATGGTGCCGAAGGTACAAAAGTGAATGAGACACAAAACTGTCACTGAGGAATGAAAACTAAAAGAAATGCCCATGTGAGGGTGAAAGCAAAAGGTGACTGCTGATGTCATTTCTGTGATTTCCACTCTTTTTGATCCTGGTGCCAAATCAGAGACAGTTTATCACTGCACATTGGAGATTTCCATGGGAGATTGTTATGGTCTGAATGCATCCTCCCAACATTTATATGTTGAAGACCTCACTACTAATTTAATGGTATTAGAAGCAAGGGCCTTTTGAAAGTGGGGAGAATGGAGCCCTTACAAACGGGATCTTATAAAAGTGGTCCCAGAGAGCCACCTCACCCTTTTCACCATGTGAGATTACAGTGAAAAGGCATCATCTGTGAACTGGGAAGTAGGTCTTCACCAGTCACCGAATCTGCCAGCACTTGATCTTGGACTTCCCAGTATGTGCAACTATGGAAAATAAATTTTTGCTGTTTTTAAGCCACCCACACGCAGCATTTTGTTATAGCAACCCAAAGAGACAAAGAGCTTTCTCTGAAAGGGGTTAAGTTGGAAAGTTATTTCTGTGTTGAACTCACGCCCAAACCACCACCTCTTATCAAAGCTAAGCTGGAACAAGTGCAAAACTGGATCTAACTATAGACAGGTAGTATTTGTCAAACATGAGGACATCACCCACAGTGTTACCGTGGAGGTGGTTCTCACCACCAAAGATTGCCACTGCTCCACAGGAAACACCACCCACTGATGCTATGGTAACAGCAACATGCAAACCCTGAATAGGCCAGCTGGGTCCCTATTCTCTTGTCTTTCTAATCATCCTCCTTAAATGTCATTCTTGAATGCTCCGCTTAAAGTTTTCAGATTTCAGGCAAACTTTCTCTGCTCAGGTGGTGTCTGGAGTTAACATCCAGGGATAACTAATAGAAGACATCATAGCCTTTCTTTTTTAAGACACTCCATATCAGAGGCCTTACTCTGGTCCCTTCTCAAGTAAACCCTTGAACATGCTTTCAAATTACAGATGTTATCAATAGCCAGTCCTCTGTGGGAGAGGTAATATAGTTGCTATCAATCAGCAGTTTGCACAGGGCAATAAGTGTACTCTTGTCTACTCTTCCAAAAGTGAAACCTGTTTGGAGAAAAATTCTGTGTATTTCTTCATGCAAGAAATGGTCATTGAGAAACCCTACATTTCAGGCACT
Organism: Carlito syrichta; assembly: GCF_000164805.1. Lineage (NCBI taxonomy): Eukaryota > Metazoa > Chordata > Mammalia > Primates > Tarsiidae > Carlito > Carlito syrichta. The sequence continues at coordinate 80,056 of NW_007248778.1, forward strand.
GAACTAGAAACTGGAGAACCAAAGACAGGTAAAAAGCAACCTCTGCTTTCAGAAGGAGACACCAGCAAGAGTCACTGATATCCTAAGAGAAGGATATCCAAAGTAGAGTGATATCGCAAAGGCAGTGATAGACAGGCACTACAGGGGGCCAGGAAAGGCCTCATACATGATAAGGTGCATAGATTATGGGAAGATGGAAGTAGTGATGGTATTACTTTTGAATTTCTCTAAATTCCCCCATAAAAACACTCAGATGAATTAAGAGAACCAAACAAAAAAGGCTACAAACAAAATTACTACAAACCCCAAAAGAAGAGTGATGGGGACAAACAGCTGGTAGCACTGGAAACATTACTGGCGACAGGGCATAAGACCTGTGAGTGGGAAGCTTACAGTTAGAGAGATGATTAAGTACATGCCATACACAATCAAAGGTGGTAAATACTATAATCAGGGAAAAAGCCAAAGGTGACATTCAAGTTCACTCTTCCATGTGTTTAAGTGTGGGACGCACTGCCTTGAACCATTCTAGCTGGGTATGATTCCTTAGGATGCCATCATCAAATAACACTGAGAAATACTCAGTTACTTTCACATTCTTCAATGGCAGCCTAAAGTGCAAAGATCTCTACAACTCATGGGAGGTCTGGTGAAGAATGAGACAATGCAGGGGAGAAGAAGGTAGGAAACTCGCCGTGCTGCCCATTGGCTGGACATCCTTTATCAAAAGGCTTTATTTCTCCAAGCCTTAATTTTTTCATTAAAAATGAAGACAGACATAACATGCATCTCACAGGGATAGTGTAAGGACTGAATGGAATAACGTGCATGCATGACTAGAAGTCTTTGCAAACTAAAAACTGCTCCAAAATATTCATTCTTTTCATTCATAGCCTGTGGAAAATTAGGTTATTCATGCAAAGAATAGAATACTTGCCTCCTGACTTTGGACCCATCCAAGTGACTTCTTTTGTTGAATGGGATGTTAACAGACCTGTGACAAACTATGTTTACACAGTGGTGCTCAGCCTCCACACCTCTGCCACTGCCATGGGAGCCTTCTCCCAGCCTGGTCTTAGAAGGAACATGGTTCCTGAGCTTGATCCTATGTAAGAAGCCAAGCCCAGCCCACTCACAGCTGGAGGCAGAGCCAGCCAGCCAAATTCCAACTGACATGCAGATGTATAAGAATAAAAGATGGTTGTTTTAAGCCACTGAGTTTTAGGGTAGTGCAATTCCCAGCAATGCTAACTGGTTCATTAGCCCATCACTTCCATCCTTGATTGAAGAGATACTGGGAATTGAGGGCACTCTAGAAACCATTTTAACAAAATATTTGCAATGCAAATCACAAATGAAAAAAAAGATATAGCCAAAAGAAGGAACTGGCCTAAGGCAGTGGAGTGGCTGAGTGGTTGGAGTAATAGAATTACCTAGAAATTTCAAATTACATATATCTGACCTTCTCACCATCCCCATTCCCTCTATTCCTGTAGATATTTACCAGTCCAAGAGCACAGAGGGGAGGAGACAGAGGAACGTCTTCCAATAAGTCATATTAAGAAAACCATGGGCTATAGGATAGAAATATATTTGGAAGCCAGTGAGAATGAGCACAGCAAAGATGAAGTGCCCATTCATTACAGAAGCTTCCCCCCTCCCATCCCCAACCACACAAATGATATCTGACAAGGGCCAGTGTATTTATGAGAGCAGGTGTTATGAAGTCTGCAATATGCTGTCAAATATTTCAGTCTAGCTAGGGTGATATTATGTAAGCACCAGTTCGTTTAAATTTCAATTCTATGACTGGGCAAGCTAACAACATGCTTGATGCATTGTCCCTGGGTGGTCAGGAAACATTACAGCAAAAAGGGCCTCAGTCCAGGAGCAGCTTCCACAAATACTGTTACTATCTGGGTCAGCATCAACAACCTGCAGCTTACTAATTACATAATGGACTTTTAAAAATTATTGGTGAAAGTAAGGTCTTGTTAATTAGCATAATGAATATTAGAAATTCAACCTCACCAAAGAAATTAAAGACGTTCCAGATGCATAAACTGCTAAGACAACTGGGCAACATTCTCCAATGCATGAACGAGGCATAAAAATCCAGCCTGTATATGGCACCTGAGGCTTAACCTTCAATCAGACCCAACAATCAGACCCAAAATATTAGGAGGATTCCTGCATGCATCACATCCTGCCTTGTAATGTGACCATCTGCATCAAATAAGCAGACTATCCTCACACTGAGTGAAGTTTCTTAAGGGGAGGGAGAGGAAAGTTTCATCAAGGTTACAAAACAGACCTATGCACTGTTTTGTACCTACCCTGCTAATGAATGTTTATCTCATAAATGGATGCATGACAGAAAAAAAGAGGTTATGATATGTATGCTGTAAAAAAAAAAGGCTCCTCTAATTTGAAAAAAATGATTTTGAAGAACATAAATTACAAAACACTTAAAAATAAATTTGAATATAATTAGATTTAATTAGAGCCCCGTGCTAAGTGGCAAACAAATACAGATGTGTAAAATCAGATAGGTTTTTTTTTTTTACAATTTTCAAATGATATGATTAAGTATTAAAAGAAATCATACTTTAGAATAATATAAATCCTAGTTCTCCCATCTACTAGCTATAAATCTGTTGTGAACTTCATATTACTATTTGTAATAAAGGTCATATGTACCTTAAAGGAGGGCAGGAAGTGTTTAATGGGATAGTGCATGAAAACAGGAAAAAGTACTGACTGTTAGCTTCCTCTCTCCCCTCATTCCCAATATACAGAAGTTGCTGAAGGACCCAGAAATGCATTCAGTCCATACACAAAGATGAAATTAATGAAAGCACAGTCTCAAGAATGGAAACGCCATCATGGCCACCTATCTCAATGGTTTTTCAATACTGGTCCATGGAATGAAATGGTGTTGGCCAGTTATAGCAAAAAGTGATTGTGACTTTTTAATATCCTTGGATGGGAAAAGTAGAAACATCAGCTTCATTTCACACTGTTCAATGAAACTCAAGTCAAGGAGTCTCAGCTCTGGTCCAGTGATGGAGTTGATGCCAAAACTCCCCTTCTCCATGATGTACTCCCAGAGCACATTTCAGACTCTGTGGGAGCTTTTTGATATGTAAAAACATGTTACTGAGTCATAAACCTAGAAGAACGTTTCACCTTGTAACCATTTTTAAAGAGACTTTAAGTCTAGATTCTAGATCTACTAAATGTGTTGGTAACTACAGAACTTAAAGAATTGGGTACCTGGTCCACTACCAGGGGGAATGAGGGCCAATTAGAAGCCCAAACTTCACCTGCATACAGCCTACTCATGTAGTTAATCCTCACTTGTACCCCCACGTCTCTATAATAAATTTTAAAGAGTTTACATTTCCTTAAAAAAATGAATACTCTTATGTTAAAGATTTCCAATATATTCTATTTTTCTGGGTTATACTCCTATAGAAAGAAGCACCATCTGAGTAATCATGGTGAATCTCACCTCTAGGGAGATTCAGTGCTTCCCTTTATACAATGGGAGTTGACAATGGGAGTTGACAGGGTCTTTGTGACTGGGTTATACTGTGGAAAGAATGCTGCCTATAGTCTGGTAACCTGGGCTCTTGTCCCAGCTCAATACCTGAATTTCTCCTATGACATCACCTTGGTAAATTTCTCTGAACCCCAAGTCTTGATATTTACTAAAAGATCAAAAGTGTGCCTAGCAACCCTCCCACAACAAATGTTATATATGAATAAACTGGTTAAAAAGAGACACATGCTCCTTTTTGCCTATTAAGTCTGAATAACCATTGCTCACGTTGGCTTTGAATTCCACACAATTTTCATTTGCCCTTGCCTAGGTATGCCTGTAATGATCTTTCACTTGATATAAGTAATTTACTCTCCATTCTTGAAGTGGTTCTGTATTTCTAGGTAAGTTAATTATGTCATCATTTTTAGGACTGCATTAGGTTTACACCCAAAGAATCAAGCCAACCGATTATAATAACAATAATTAAATGAATGATGTAATACCATATTTCTATTTAATGCTTATTGTGGGCCAGTCTCTACAATAAGAATTTTATATCCATCATCTCAGTTCATCCTCACAGGAGTCCAATAATGTAGGTTCTACTACTATCCCCATTTTCTAGATGAGGAAAGCAAAGGTGACAGAAGAGTTAGGTCATTTGACTAAGATTACACAGCTAGGAGATGACAAAGTTAAAAATTGAAGCTAAGTCTGTCTGATTCTGAAGCCATGCTGTTGTCTTCCTCTGCTGTACTTAGGGGTTCTGGATGCTTCCCAAGTGAACAAACAGATGAAATGTCCACGGTTAAGTCACTTCCTTTCTCTGAACTTTAATTCTCTTATCGATAAAATGACTATTTCAGGCAGAAAGAGACAAAAAGCAGTGAATACAAAGCTCCAAAGGCAGAAGGGAATGTGGAACCCTGGAGTAGATAAAAGTTGAATATTGTTGAAACAGACAAAGAAAGGAGAAAAATGATTAGAGACATACAAAGAGGCCAGAGGAAAAAGAGCCTTAAAAGATGTGTGAAACTTTATTCTAAGGGCAGGGAAAAACCACTAACAGGTTTTAAAGGGGGATGACACCAGTAGATACACATTTTTAAATATTATGGAGGCAGTAAAGTGGGAAGTGGTTTGTACCGTCCATGCAGGAGTGATCTGGCAGCTGCAGTCATTGTGTGGTGGTTGTACAGGGATGATGGCAACAGGATGTATGGCAACAATAGTCAAGAGAAAGGTAAAAAGAGATAATCAGCAGAATGCAATGATTCACTGGATATAGGTGATGACAAAGGAAGGCATCAGGAGGATAAGCAAGATTCTTGTTTGTGTAACCAGGTGATGTTGGTTCCATTTACTGAGACAGAAGTACTAAATCAGAGGAAGGGTTGGAAAGAAAAGCGAATTCTGTTTCAGACAAGTTGAGTTTGTCATGCCTGTATGAAATCCACATAGAGATGATCAGCAAGTACTTGAAGCTAAAGGCAAAGTTTTGGGACAAGCATAGAAATTTATAGAAATGCATTTCATGGCCGTGTGCGGTGGTTCAAGCCTGTAATCCCAGCACTTTGGGAGGCCGAGGCGAGAGGAATACCTGAGGTTCGAGACCAACCTGGACAACTTGGTAAGACCTCATCTCTAAAATAAAAATAAATAAATAAATAATAATTATAATAATAATAATAAGCCGGGTATTGTAGCACACACCTGAAGTTCCAGATATTTGGAAGGTTGAGGCAGAAGGATCACCTGAACCCAGCAGGTAGAGGCTGCCGTGGCCGTGAGCATGCCACTGGACTCCAGCCTGGGCGACAGAGTGAGACTCCAACTCAAAAAACAAAATGCATTTCATATAAGTAAACATGAGGGAAGATGAGACAGAGAGGGTAGCATAAGAAAATTAATAAAAGATATGGGACTAAGCTCTGAGAAAGAGTAAAAGCCAGTAAGAGAGATGATGTGACCTGAGTATTAGGAGAAAAATGAAGAGAGTGTGATGTTATTAGAAAGCCAAGGGATGTGTGTTGAGAAGAAGGATGGAATAGAAAGAGCCCACTGCTATTAAGGGCTCAAACAATTAAATGCTAAAGGTGTCCACTGAGTTCAACGATCCAGGAAGCACCAGGGTCCTTGACAAAAGCAGTTTTGGTAACAGGACAGGTGTGGAAGGCAGAGTGCAGTTGGCTTATGAGGCGTTGGAGTTGGGATAATGATAGAGCACGTGGGCATCTTTATACACTCAGGAAATCTCACTATGTAAGAAGCAAGATGGAGGAAGTTGTTTCTCTAAGTAATTAAAGCATATTTGAATGCCCCTGGGACAAAGCTAGCAGTAGAGAGGGCAAGGTGAAGATGCAGGACAGAAAGGCAAAAACCAATTCTTTAAAGTTCTCAAGGCAGTAGAAACGACAGGATCCAAAACTCAAGGGGAGGGTGAGCTTGAAACTTAGGCAGGAGGAAGACTCCTCCCCTCATGTAACCAGAAGGAATTAGACAAGTGTGTGATCTTTACATACACTAAAATAGTTTTCTGCAATGGTTGTGGGGAGCAAAGCCTGGGAAAAGCTGTTTCCAGTTGCAGAGATGCCTTATGCCTTAGAATATGAAGTCTCTGTCAGCAGTAGTTTTCAAACTTAGTTAAGTCTTGGACTCCCTGAGAAACTTAGAAATCCTGATCTTTGTAATATCTCATACCAATTGAATGAGTATCTCTGCGGTGGGACACAGGCATCAGTAAATAAAACAAAACAAAGCAAACAAAACAAAAACAAGAGATTCTAATGTGCAGTCAACTTAGAGAACCAGTTGTTTAGACATATTACGTAATTTAATATTTAATTAAGAATGAATTATGGCCCGGATCAGTGGCTCAGCCTGTAATCCCAGCACACTGAGAGGCTGAGGCGAGTGGATTGCCACCTTGGCGAGACCTCGTCTCTATAATAAAACAAAAAAATTAGTCGGGCATGGTAGTGTGCACCTGTAGTTCCAGCTACTTGGAAGGCTAAGGCAGAAGAATCGCCTAAGGCCAGCAGGTCAACGCTGGGGTGGCCGTGAGCGTGCCACAGCACTCCAGCCTGAGTAACAGAGTGAAATTCCAACTTAAAAAAAAAAAAAAAAGAATAAATTACATATGGTTAGAACTAAAAAAATCTTTAGGCAGTCATCAGTTTTATCTTTTTTAAATCAACAGTATACTAGCAAATTTATAAAATAGAATTTTAAAATATCAAAGTGCATTGAATATAGAAAGGGAAAGCATAATTTTTAAGCATGTCTACATAGTCATACAAACAAACTGGACAAAATGGTTTTCTTACTGTGAGTCAGGGCTGAAATTGTTTGCGAACCACTGACCTAGATGAACTCCTTTCACAGATGAAAAAACTGAGGCCCAGAGAAATTAAAAATCTTCCTTAAAGTTACAAACACACAAAATGATAGCAAATTCCAGACCAGAATCTAGTTTCCCTGAGAACTCCTTCCAGGGCACCTGGGGATCCTGTTTTCTGTGTGTTTTGGTTTTCTCTTCCCAGTCCTATTATAAGCTCCCTGGGGGCAAGGATTATGCCCTCCATTCTTTAGGTTTTTACCCACATTTACCAATTTCTTTGCTTTCCATCTCTTTCCTATGGATTCACTTTTCTTGTTATTGAAGTAATTTTTCAGCAAAGCTCTCTTTTTTCTTTGTTTGAAAATGTCTTTGCTTTAGTCTCACTTTGAACACTAGCTTACCTCATCAGGGATTCCCAAACTGTAATGAGCATACAAGACACCTGGAGATCTTGTTAGGCTGCATACTATGATGCTGTAGGTCTTGGATAGATTGTGCATTTCTCACGCACTCCTAAATGATTCTGGTGCTGCTAGTCCTTGGAACGCAGTTTGAGTAGCAATGGTTTAGAAGATTTAGAATTCTACATTGACAGTTACTTCCCTCCCCCTCCCCCGCCCCTGCTCCTCCTCCCCAACCCAAGACTCTGAAGATATTTTATTGCCTTCTGGCTATAACTATTGCTAATGAAAAATTCTTTAGTTGTCTAATATTTGTTTAAAGGAACATCTCATTCCCTTTGGTTTTTACATTTTTCTGGCTTTGGCGTGTTCCAATTTTATTACAAGGCCCCTATATTTATGCTTGTTTATCCTACTAAAGACTACTTCTTCAATTGAGGATTGAGTCATCGATTCTGAAAATGATAAGCTATTGCTCCCTTCTTGTGGGTCTTACATTCCAGCAGAAGGAGATACACAATAAACGACAGACATAAATAAGTGAAATGGTAATTTAAGAGGTGAGAGGTACTATGGGAAAAAGAAAAGGCCGCTGGTGTGGGGGATGGAGGTGCAATTTCACATATGGTGGCCAGGGTAGGGATCCTTGGGAATCTAATATTTTAGTAAAGATGTGTAGGATGTTGGGAAGGGAGAGTTCCAGGCAAAGGAAAGAGCTGATACAAATCCTCTCTCTGGTGGAGATTGTGGCGTGGAGACAGGAGAGGAGAGAGGGAGAAGCACATAGGGGACCTGGCATTGAGGGAGTTCCTAAGAATGAAAGGCATTTCAATCCTCAAGAAGTTTACATTTAACTGGGAAAATCAGGCTAGAAGCACTGAGGTCAGTGATGCACTGGAAAATGCTAAATTACAGAGTGCTAAGAGTGCTCAGAGGAGGGGCAGAAACAGAAGCATACATGTGATCCAACGATGCAAATCTCTGTTCCCTGAACTCAAGCATAATGCATTGTAATGACTAGAGAATGTGCCTGGGTCAAGAGAACACCCATCTGGTAGCAGAAAAAATGCTTGCAAATAGGCCTGTAAATATAAAATTCACTAATGAATGTAATGTCTCTTCAATAAGACATGTGTGATAGACTCCTCTTAGATTGTAACCCCCTAAAAATTCCGTGACCCTATAAGAAAATGTGGGGCATATTTTAATCAGGCAATAGCAGCAACTTTTCATTTTCTCTTCAGCTTTCAGGATGATCAAAAGTAAATGTTCCAGTCACTGTAAATTCACTAGCAAAACTGTTTTGTCTTGTTGCATCCATCCACCCACAACCACATATTCTACTTATCTTTTATATCTATGATATTGATTCCTATTCAATATGCATCTTTTATTACACTCTCAAACCTGTTTAGGAGTTAAGTTGGAAAAAAGAGAACAAAAAAAAGTGAAGTAATTTCTAGAAATCTAGACTTGATTCTAATGTGAATTTCTGGGTTATCCAAGAGCCCTAAGAGATCTGTGGGCACCAGCAAAACAAAGGATATGACATCATAACCTAGGAAACTTGTCATGACATTGAGGGATTTGGGCACCAAAAAGTCTGCTATTCTCCTGCTCCAGCTTCTAGCCTCAGTACACAGAATAAAGCCAGGACTGTCCTTACTTGACTCCACAACAGCCCCTAGGACAACGGACTAGTTATCCCTTAGCCAGGCTCTGACATTTTCATGTCCGAACACTAATCACTACCTCCCATCATCTTAATCTAAATTAAGACCCAATAACTCCCTACACTCTTTGGCCCACCTCTCTGCTGGATTCCCTCCAGTATCTCATCTGCCTTCTAGTTACTGCTGTTTGCTGTACAGGATGACGTATTGTGGCAGGAAGAACACTGACCTTGGAGTCAACTCCTTGAAGACCAAAATACAAGTCTTGGTCCTGCTCGTGATCTTGGTCTCAAAGCCCTAGTTTCTTCATTGTTAAACAACAACAACAAAACGGTGGGGGCTAATAGTACTTACTGTGCCAACCCATACAATAAAATCAAACTCAATAATTGGATGTAAAAGCACTTATCCACTGGGAAGATCAAAAGTAGAACTACCTAAACTTTAAATTGCTTAAAAACCCCCCAGTCAGTTTGTGTAAAGGGCAATGATGGATAATAAACATATTAAACAAAGACAATATATAGTTTGTTAGATGGTAGTAAAGTTCAAAAGTGAGATTCAAAGCACAGCTAGAGAGTGCAGGGTACTACCTCATTTTAATTAGGATAGTCAGAACAAGTTTTGAGAAAAGGTGATGTCTGAAAAGACTCAATGAAGGTAATCAGCCAACTACCATGGGGAACAGTGGTGAGGAAGAAGGAACAGGGAACCAGAGGGCTAGGACCCTTTGGGGAGAGTATATGACTTGTGTTTAAGACACAACAAGGAGACCAGAACAGCTGGAGGAGAAAGGATACAAGGCAAACAAAGAGGAATGGAAAAAGACTGCAAGAAAAGTAGAAAGAAAATTTTACTCTTAGTGAGATGGGTACCACTGGAAGACGTGACATGTTTTGAGTGGACATCTTACTACAGTGCTGAGACTACCCTGTAGAGTAATAGGTTAGAAGCTGAGAGATCAGTTAGGAGACCATGACAAAAGTCCAGGTAAGCAAACAAGGTGGCCTGGTGCAGGAAGGCTCTGGTGAAGGAGAAGACAGTGGCTGGACTCTAGACTTGTGCTGAAGGCAGACCCAACAAGATTTGCAGATGAATTTGGGAGGCGGAGGAAGGGATGACTCAAAGACTCACAGAGAGGGAAGCCACTAGCTAAAAGATTTGTGAGTAGTGATTGTGAGTAGGGCAGGTTTTGGTAGGAGGATTAGAAGTTGAGTTTTAGACAAGTTAGTTTATTTAGCGCAAGTAAATATACAAAAAAATGCACAAATCTTAATTGGACAGCTCAATGAACTTGAACACAGAGAACATACCAGGGTACTCACCATCAAGATCAAAAATAGACTATTTTCACCAACATAGAGCTTTCCTCATTTTTCCTCATATTTCCTCATATAGTCCTCATTTCCTCATATTTCTTGCTCACCACCCATCCCAATTAGTTTGCCAGTTTTTGAACCTCACATAAATGGCATCATACAATATAAACTCCTTTGTGTTTGGCTTATTTCATTTAGTATTTACTTTGTGAGACGCATCCACATTGTAACATATAATAATGGTTCATGTACTTTTTGTTGTTGTGTATTATTCCATTGTTTGAATAAATCACAATTTATTTATCCATTCAATTGTGGATGGATTTTAGACTTGTTTTCACTTTAGGGCTTTTACTGATAATGCTAGCATGAACATTCTTGTACATACATTTGTTGCACATACGTATATATGCATTTCTCTTGTGTATATATTCATTTATACATATGCCTGCTCTATCCTTTCACTTGGAAACTAGCCAACATACTGTGAGGGGGGCCAGGCAGCAACGTAAAAGATTCATATAGAGGAAAATTAAAGCCTCTACCCAGCAGTCCCACGGAATTCCCAAGTGACAGCCAGTACCAATTTGTGGGTGATCTGCTAGATTAGGCAAAACAGGTTTCCAATATTGTTCACTAATTTAAAGTCCCATCAGCAACATTTCAAGAGTTTATATTGTTTCCATTCTCATTAACAGTTTTATTGCCAGGTTTGGTTTTCTGTTTTTTGGAGGTTTTTTTTTTTTCACTTTTGCCATCCTAATTGGTACATAGTGATACCTCGTAATTCTCTGATAACAACTTGTATTTCTCTGATAACAAATGTTGTTGAGCACATTTTCTATGCCTATTAGTAATTTGAATATCCCTTTTTTGTAAAGTGCTTGTTCAAGTCATTTGCAAAATTTTTAATTCTATTACTGTGGTAGATTAAAGATGGCTACAAACTCCTTGTAACCATCCTACACACACTCTGAGAGGTGGAGTATATTTCTCCAGTCCATTGAATCTGGGCTGGGCACTGACTACTTTGATCAATAGAACACAGTAGAAATGATATACTGCCAGTTTCAGGTTTAATCTTAAAGAGGGATAACAACTGCTGTGTCCTCTCTCTTGGAAGCTAGATATCATTCTATGAAGAAGACCAAAAGTCATGTGAAAAGACCTATACTGAAGAGAATTAAGGTCCTGGGCTAACAACCTCAGTTGAATTCCCAAGTGATAGCCAGCATCCGTTTGAGGGCCACATGAATGATCTATCTTGGAAGTAAGTCTCCCGATACCAAAAAGCCACCTCATCTTATACTATGAGGGGCTGAGACATGCTGCCCCCACTGAGTTCTCTCTGCCAAAATTGTAAAACTGTGAGTAAGTACATGATTGTTTTTCAAGTCACTAAGTCTTGAGGTGGTTTATTATGTGGCAATAGATAAATAAAATACCTTTCAGTATTTTCATATTGATTTTTAGGAAATTGTTACATATACTGAATATGGATCCTTTGTTGCATGAACGTTCTGCAAATACCTTATTCCAATTGGTGGCTCACTATTTCCCTCCCTTAATGAATTTTTTTGGTTTTTTGTTTTTTTGAGTTGGCGTCTCACTCCATCGCCCAGGCAGGAGTGCAGTGGCATGCACACTCACGGCCAGCCCAGCATCGATCTGCTGGGCTCAGGTGATCTTTCCACCTCAGCCTTCCAAGTAGCTGGAACTACAGGCATGTACTACCATGCCTGGCTAATTTTTTGATTTATTGTAGAGATGAAGTCTCGTCAAGTTGTTCAGGCTGTTTTCAAACCCACAGGCTCAGGCAATCCCCTTACCTCAGCCTCCCAAAGTGCTGGAATTACAGGCTTGAGCCACCGCACCCAGCCAATGGTGTCTTTTTATGAACTGAAGTTCCTAATTATAATAAAGTCCAATTTATCAATCTTTTCCTTTATCTTAGCACTTTTAGCATTCTGCTAAAGAAATCACTCCTTACTCCAATGTTATATTTTCTCCTGTGTTATTTTGTAGCAGTCAGGTGGTTTTATCTTTCATATTAAAATCTGAAATTCATCTGGAATCGATTTTGGTTATGGTATGGGATACGGGTTGAGATTTACTTTTTTCCATATAAGTATTCAATTAGTCAACACCAATTATTGAAAGGGCCATCTTCTTCCTGCATTGCAATATCACCTTGGCTCTAAATTAAGTGATTGCACATGTGAGATCTGTTTCTGGACTCTCTCTTCTGTTGCATTTGGACAAGTTATGTATAGGTTTTCTATTAGGTCAATTAAATGGAGAAACCAATTAAGCAGTTAAATACAGGAGTCTGAGGATTCAAGGCAGAGGTCCAAATGAAGATATAAATTTATGAATCATATGTTTATAGGTTTTCCTTAAAGTCAAAAACTCGAAGAAATCATCAAAAGAGCATAAGTGTAGATAGGGTAGAGGTGAAACCCAAGGATTGAACTCTAGGGCCCTCCACAATTAAGAGGTTGGGGAGAAGAGAAAGAACCAGCAAAATGGAGAGGGACATACATGACAAGAAAAGCAGAAAAAGTTATTCATGGAAGCCAGAATGATCAGCTATGTCAGTGATGCTCATAAGTCAAGTAAAATCAGAACTGAGAACCTACTGTTGACTTTATCAATGTGGAGACTAATGTGACTTTGATTTGAGGAATCGACAAGCAACTCCTTGAAAAGACAGTGATGGAGATAAATTCCTGGTTGGTAGAGTTTAAGAAAGAATGAGAAAAGGGTAATTAGAGACAAAGAGTTTTGTTGTCAGTGTTGTGACTAGAAGGTTTGTTGTAGATGCAGAGCCAAATTGCCAACTGCAGTTGTTGGGCTTCTCAAGAGAGGTCTGCTGTTGTTGTTCTTTAGGATGGAAGAAATAACAGCAAGATGGTGTGATGAAGGGGAATTTGATGATGCAGGAGAGAAAATTTGTCATAAACATCAGCGTTGATTACTTTTGGAGGCTAGCATCTCTTCACTCATGGCCTCAGGGTCCTGAAGAGACTATCTCATATGTGGAGAAGTTGCTAAGGACTGAATGTTGTGTCCTCACTAAATTCATAAGTTAAAGCCCTAATCCCAGTATGAAGGTATTTGGAAGTAGAGCTTTTGGGAGGTACTTAAGTTTACATGAGGCCCTGAGGGTAGAGCCCTATAAGGGATTAGTGTCCTTATAAGAAGACAAAGAGGCACTAGAGTTTCCTCCTTCCACAATGTGAGGATACAGGAAGCCCAGTGTCTGCAAGCCAAGAGAAGGGCCTTTGCCATGAACCGACCATGCTGGCACTCTGATTTCAAACTTCCAACCACCAGAACTATGAGAAACAAATATCTGCTGTTTAAGCCACCCAGTCGACGGCATTTTGTTAATGCTGCCTAAGCTAAGACAAAAAGTTTTAAGAGGATTATAAGGATAAGCATAGGTAGGGCATTAAAGATGTTGCACAATGAGGGGAACAGACATCCTGGGGCCCTGGCAAACAGAGGCGAGGAGGAGGATGGTTCTGAAAGATAGGAAAGATAAATTTTGCTCAGATTACAGATGTTAGACTAGTCCTAATTTCAGTGTCTTCCAAATATCTAGAAAGGATTCAGCTTCCATCTAAAGACCTTACGATATTACTGGAAATCCCTGTCTCTTCTCTTTTGATTTACAGCTGCTGTGAACCAGTTCCCATCACTTCATGTGCCAAGAAAATAGTAAGAGATGGATATCCCATGCCCACTCATGGATCCGCCTTCTCTCAATCTGTGGACTCATCAATTTGCCATCCTTTAAGTAATAGGTAGTATAATAAGCGATAAATAATAAGCATGTTTCTATGGAAAGAACATAAGCACCCAGGTCTGAGCTCTGGTCTGGTTCTACCACTCATAACTATGAGAAAGTCAGTGAACCTCCCTCGGTTTCAATATCCTTAAATGAAAAATGGGCACATAAGGTCCTGTTCTGTCTTCTAACTCTATTTCCTTCACCTTTAGGATTTTTTGTATTGTAAACTGACAATTTATGATAGTGTAAATTTATAGTACAAAGTGATGTTATAATTTATGAATACAACGTGGAATAACTAAATCAAGTTAAATACCCATCACCTCAAATACAGTACTTAACATTTTTTGTGGTGAGAACACACCACAATTTTTAAATGTACAATACTGTAATATTAGCCATATTTTCCACATTGTACAACAGAATTCAAAAGATAAAAAATAGATATTCCTCCTCCTTTCTAATTGTCTAATGGAGATTTTGTACCCTTTGACCATCATCTACCTCTTCACCCAGCCCTAGTCTCTGTAACCACCATTCGACTCTCTGCTTCTATGAGGATTACAACATTATATTTGTCTCTATTGACATTCATCTGAAGTAGCCAATTCAAAAGTGACTATTAAACATTTGGGGGCTCAGTGTTGTACTAAGTGCTGAGGTTACAAGAAACAAAGTAGATATCTTAGACTAGTGAGTGGAGTCCAATAAAAATGAAAGAATCACAAGTCAGTCCATAAGACAGGATAATCAAACCACAGGGTTGTCTTAGGGCATAACAGGTGAAGATGAGAAACTGAGTAGCAATTTGTTTATCAGAATGAGTAGGATTGTTCTGAATCTGGTTTTAACTAGTTGCCCACTTCTATATATCTTTGCCTCAGATACCTATAACTCTAGCTCTTTACGTACTTGGTCTCTGTTGATGTTGAAACTTTTCCAAACAGAACATTCTGTAATTCCTAAGCCTTTCAGATGGGATGCAGAGTTTCTGGGGAATATCAACTGTTGTTTCCCTCAGTTAAGTGTGTACTTTTTAGTGTTCTCTTTCCAGAGTTCAGGAGTCAAGAATGAAAAACCGTCACTACATCTATGAGCCAGTCACAGTGTGTGCTACAATTCAAGCTGTATTCTTAAAAAATATTAATTAGGCCTCTCGAAAAAACAGCTGCTTGGAGGGTTCAATTCTGTCATTTCAAAAAGGCAAGTCACACAGAAAGTTCAAACAAGTAAGAAACTCCAATCTGGAAACCTACAGGTGGTTGTTACTCTAAGTTTTACAGGAGGCACTAACTTGAACTTCAGTGGAAATATCTCTGCACTAGAAACAGAAGAACTAGGTTTGGTTATCACTCATTCATACCTGCAACTTATCATTTAGTCAATCAAGAAATATTCATAATATCACAGAAAGGAATTCTCCTCATTCTCTTCATTTCTAGCTCTCTAAACCCTGAATACTCAAACATCCCAAATTCCTTCTTTTTCCATTATGCATCCTAATAGGAGTTCTTTAAATTTTTTATTATGGAAAATATCAAACATTACAAAAATAGAATGGCAAAATGAACCTTCATGTACCCCTCACGCACTTTCAGAAAGTATCAATCCTTGGATAATCTCACTTTATTTACATCCTTCCACTCTCCCCAAACCATGTCCTAAATTATTTTGTGGCAAATCCTAGATATTAGGCAATTTCACCAGTAAATATTTCAGTTTGCATTTCCAAAAACATTGATTCTTAAAAAAAATACAACTACAACATAATTTTACACCTAAATAAATTAACCATAAAATTAACCATAATTCTTTATCTTTATTATCTATTTTGCCAGTGTTCAGATATCTGATTATTTTATTACCTTTTAAATTATATGACTTTTTCTCTACCTTGCTTTTTTCATTTCACATTATATCATGGAAATCACTCCATAGTAGTTTACAGAGATATTTTTAAAAGGCTTTTACTATAAACAAAGCACTGAAGCCTTCCCATGTGAAAAGAAAGCTGTGTTAGCAAGATAAGGATTTGCAGTTTACCATATGATGTTATGGGATATATATAGATAGTAATATGATTTTACAGTGAAGTTGATTAACATATCTATAATCTCACATAATTATTTTTTGTGACAAGAGCAGCTAAAATCTACTTATTTAACAAAAATCCCTAATGTACTAAAATTGTATTGACTTTAGTCCTTATGTTGTATATTAGAGCTCCAAACTGCTATTTTATGTATGATTTTACATATATTTTATATATCTGCTGTTTTGCATCCTTTGACCTACATATTCTCATTTCTTCTCCCTCTCTTCCACCCATGGTGATTACTGTTTCACTCACTCCGTATTTGAGTCCTTTAAAAAAAAACCACATATAAATGAGATCATGCAATTATTTTTCTTTCTGTGTCTGGCTTATTTCACTTAGCTAATGTCCTCCAGATTCATCTATGCTGCAAAAAATGGTAGGAGCTTCTTTTTTAAAAATACCGAATAATATTCCATTTTATATACATACCACATTTTCTTTACCGTTTGTCCATCAAAGAACATTTAGGTTGTTTCCATATCTTAGCTATTGTGAATAATGCTGCAGTTGACATGAGAGTGTAGATATCTTTACAAGGTGGTGATTTCCTTTGTTTTGGATATATACTCAGAGAAGGGATTGCTGGGCCCAATAGTAGCCCTGTTTTTAATTTCTTTAGGAACCTCCTTGTTGTTTGTTATAATGGCTGTACCAATCCACATTCCGATCAAGTATCCTAAGGTTCCTTTTTCTCCACACCCTCACCAATATTTGTTACCTTTTGTCTTTTGGATAATAGCCATCTTTACAGATGTGAGGTGATATCTCATAGTGATTTTAATTTGTATGTGTCTAATGATTAGTGATATTGAGTACCTTTTCACATATGTGTTGGCCATTTGTATGTCTTCTTTTAAGAAATGCCTCTTCACGTCCTTTACCCATTTTTTAATCAGTATGTTTTTCTGCTATTGAATTGTAAGAGTTCTATATACATTTTGGATATTAACCCCTTATCAGACATATGGTTTGCAAATATGTTTTCCAGTCTGTAGGTTGCCTTTTAATTTCATTGATTGTTTCCTTTGCTGTGCAAAAGTTTTTACTTTGATGTAGTCTCGTTTATTTATTTTTGATTTTGTAACATGAGCTTTTGGTGTGCTAACCAAAAAATTATTGCCAAGGACAATGTTGAGGAGTTAACATGTAGATCACTTGTCCATTTTGAGTTGATTTTTGTGTATGAAAAATTTTATTATTTTGCATATAGAAATCTAGTTTTTCCAGCATCATTTCTTGGATAAACTATTCTTTCACCATTATGTTCTCTTGTTGCCCTTATCAAAAATTAGTTAACCATATGTGTTAGAATTTGTTTCTAGGCTCCCTATTTTGTTTCATTGGCATTTCTATTTCTATGCCAGTACCATAATTTTTTGATTACTATAGCTTTGTAAACATAATTTTAAATCAAGAAGTGTGTGCCTCCAAATATTTCTTCTTCAGTATTGCTTTCACTATTTGAGTTTTGTGTGTGTGTGTGTGTGGCTTTATACTATATTAAGATTGTTCATTCTATTTTTGTGAAGAATGTCATTGGGATTTTAGTAAGAATTGTGTTCAGTCTGTTTATTGCTTTGGGTAGCATAGACATTGCAGATGGTTCACTCAGAAGAATCCAAGATACTCAAACATTTCCTGTACTAAGGATAGAGGAGCTATCTCATCATAGAGTCAATAGTAATGGACTTCCTACCTTTGAACTGAATAGGTAGGGCAAAGGGGCAGAAAAGGGAAGGAGACAGGAGACTAGAGAAAGAGGCAGATCTCAGTACCCATGTGGAGCTGAGTAGCTGGGTAGGGAAAAAAAATTATCACCATTCTCTGGCTGCCATTTTGTATTTGTGATTATCCATTAGTAAATTAGTTTTCTTTCTGCTGATGGAGCACACATGCAAACCCGTCCAGATGTTGTTGGACATAATGGGTGGCTGGCATTTATTTAGGTATCTCTGGGACAGGCTAACAATGACCTTGGAAAAATAACTTTATTTTTCTGGGAGTCATTTGTATCTTCTGTAAATAAAGACTGGATTATATAATTTCAAATGTTCCTACAAACACTAACATTGTTTAGATGTTTTTCTATCAAAAATTGAAATCATAGAATTATTCTGGAGTAGTTAAAGCAAAATATCAGGGTTTCACATTTTGCAGGGAACTTGATCATTTTTGGAACTAAGAGCAGTAGCTTTAAACATAAAGCAAGCCGGACTCGGTGGCTCAGCCAGTAATCCCATGCCTTGGGAGGCTGAGGTGAGTGGATTGCCTGAGCCCGCAGGTTCGAGACCCACCTGGGCAACTTGGTGAGACCTCATCTCTACAATAAATCAAAAACTTAACTGGTCATGGTAGCGCGCGCCTGTAGTTCCAGCTACTTGGAAGGTTGAGGTGGAAGGATTGCCGGAGCCCAGCGGCTCAAGGCTGCGGTGGCCGGGAGCGACCACTGCACTCCAGAGTGAGACAGAGTGAGACTCCGACTCAAAAAAAAAAAAACAAAACATAAAGCAGATTGCTCACACTAATCAACTTGTTATCATGTTGGAATATGTTGAAAGTACCACATGAATTGTTTATTACTGAGAATACATGTGTATGGCCTATCCTGGACCTCTTAGAGAAAGACTATAGACAGAGTTTTTTTAAAATATATGTTTATTAAATCATGAGTGTCATTTACACAAGACCTTAAGACAACTGTAAAATAGTTCATTAGTAGAGGAGATAACGAATGTTCTGTAGCCAGTAGAACTGAAGCCAGTTTCAGCTGAGAGAAGAAGTTTCTGTTTGATTGTGGGGTTGGGTTTTGTAAATTATCGAATTATACATTCCAATAGCTAAATATAAGGAAAATTTAGAAAATATAGATTAGGAGAATAATGTCACATTATCATAACACTAATAATAATAATAATACATTACTACATTTATATCTATAGTTATTATAATTTAAAATTTGAATCATATCATATATTGCTTTTTATAGTTAGTAAGTTATGCTAATTTTTTTCTCATCAAATAATATTCCCAAATACTGAAACTGTCTACACAATTTTCCATTGTATGAAGATAACCCAATTGTCTGAGCATTTCCCTATTGTGGGGCATTTACTGTTTTTCCACTTTATGTTTTTTGTACTATAACCAATGTTACTATAATCATCCTGGTAGCTAAATTTTAGTGGATATCCTGGAAATAAAATCCTAGAAATGAAATTGTTATGTCTTAGGTCATACAATTTTTAAAAATTTGGATCTATACTAACAAAATGCTCTCTGAACACTCATGTCATGATCTGTTCCAACCAGATATGGCCTCTCCCCACCTCTGTCCACACTCAATGTCAACTTTAAAAAACTGATATGTGGAAGGCAACATATTTTAGCTAAAATTTTAAATAAAAAGGAATTATTCCCATGGCTCAGCTACTCCAAGTCACATTTTTGTAAAATAAGCAAAAATGTTTCCATCCTTTCTCTAGCTCTGAACTTGCTACACAGATTCTAATTACCCAATTACCACTTTGATTCTCTTACTGAAGAGTTTTCAGTATAATGTATCTCTGTCAAACAAGTCACTGATTACTAGTTCCAACTCTTCATTTAGAAGTGCTGAATTTTAGATTTGCTGAAACTGTCTACTCTCCGTCTAGACTATGATAGTAAAACTTACTATTCTAAACATGTTTGATCAAGATTTAGGTGTCCTCAAGTCATATTCTGTTTTATTTTTACAAATATCCTCTACAATGCTGCTTATGAAAAATAACTGTTATATTTTTCCTTCACACCTGGCCTTCTCTCTATTATTGGAAATCTACACTTATCATTATGGAAAATTCCATCTTTCACAATTACAGAGATCCTATTTCTCTCTTAAATGACATGTTGGGAAATGCCCTAAACCTTGATTGCTTTCTTTTAAATGCTTTGAAAATGAAAAGCCACATGATGCTTCATATGGTCTCTAACCCTGAGCAGCAAATTAACTTCTGAAAGCTCTGTAAGTGGCAGACCACATACATCCTGGGGACATGCAATTGCCCACTTGAGGAGTCAGAGCAGAGAGATCCGACTCCTCACTTTGATTGTATATATAATCTTATTCACTTTCTCCTGGGCCTCAGTTTTCCTCATCTGAAAATGACAGAATTAAATTAAATTCTCTTATCTCTATGATCTTCCCCAAAAGTTTCTAAATTCCCAATGAAAAAGGAATGTATAGACATCAAGTGGGGTTTTTTGTTGTTTGTTTTTTGGCTTTAGTTTAGTTTTGTTTTGTTTCTCACCCTGTTGCCCAGACTAGAGTTCATTACACAAATCACAGTTCACCACAGCCTCAACATCCTGGGCTCAGGTGACCCTTCCATCTTAGCCTCGTGTGTAGTTGGGGCTACAGCACACGCCATCATGCCTGGATATTTTTAAAATTTTTTTGTAAAGATAAGGTCTCACTGTGTTGCCTAGGTTAGTCTTGAACTCCTGGACTCAAGGAATCCTCCCACCTTGGCCACATGAAATGTTGGGTTTACAGGCATGAGCTACCACACCTGGCTGACATAAAGTGTTTTTGTTTTTTAACTTATCAGTTACAAATCAGAGGAGGGTTCAAGCAAAACTTAAAAGAATAGTCAAATCTATGTGTATATATATATTTCTTTGATCCACAAATCAAAAGACACTATGCTTATTACTATTATCATACAAATCAAAAGACACTATGCTTATTACTATTATCATACAGGAGGTCTACAAACTTGGTTGATACTTAAAAGGAGTATTCATCTTACTAAAAATTTTAAATAAGTAAAAGAAAAGCATGGCTCTTAAAAAAAATTAAGAAATATCATTGCATAGCTATTAAATTCAATCAAGGCCTCCTTCAGACTGCCCATAATATTGACCACACTATCTATTCTGGCACTTAATTATATTCAATTGAGAGCTTTTCTCCCCAGGTGGCAATTTCAATTGCCTTCAGGACCAAACCGGTAACATAAATGAGAGAAGCACAGTGGCTTTTATTCTTTCAAAATTGGCACGTGCTTTCTACTTAGAGACATGAAAGATCTTCCCTTTCACAAAGAATTTTGTTTTCTCCCATTTTCATGATATATTTCACACTGTGAGTTTATCTTTTGGTTTTCTCTTTTTAAAAAATGGTTATCTATGAAAAAAAGCAATGTCCCTCAACAATTAGAAAACAAGGCATAGCCGGGCTCGGTGGCTCAGCCTATAATCCCGCGCCTTTGGGAGGATGAGGTGAGTGGATTGCCTGAGCCCGCGGGTTCGAGACCTGCCTGGGCAGCGAGACCTCATCTCTACAATAATTCAAAAAATCAGCCGGGCGTGGTAGTGCATGCCTGTAATTCCGGCTACTTGGAAGGCTGAGGCGGAAGGATCGCCGGAGCCCAGCAGGTCGAGGCTGCAGTGGCTGAGAGCGGCCACTGCACTCCAGTCTGGGCGACAGAATGAGACTCCAATGCAAAAAAAAAAAGAAAGAAAACAAGGCACAAACAAATACAGTGACAAATGGTGACTGCTCCTTGTTGGTGTTAGTGTCAGAAAAAAGACAGGAAATGGTGGGGACTACAGTGACTGGACAGAGCCCACCGCTATGAGGAGGGGAGACTCTGGCTTCACTAGCATGCAAACCTATTGCTGTGAAATGTTCTGGATTTTTTTAGAAAAAAGAACTTTACCTGTTTAGGTACCCATAAGGTTTAGTTTATTTTCAATAGTATATAAACCAAAGAAAATGTTCCATGTCTTTGTGAGTCAGTTTGGGAGAAAGAGTATTGAGGTTCCTTGAATGAGAAGAGTGAGAAGGAAGCATTTGACTGAGACAGGGGTCTCATCTTAGAATCAAAAGATGAGGGTGAATTGGGACAGAAGAGGAACAGCATGAAGAAAAATAATTGATGGATGAGTTGATTACTTTCATTGTGGCAATCATTGTGCAATGTATATGTATTAACTCATCATGTTGTACACATTGAATACATACAATTTTGTTTTGGTTTTGGTTTTGGTTTTTTGAGTTGGAGTCTCGCTCTGTCACCCAGACTGGAGTGGGTCTTCATCCAGAGCAGGGGTAAAGCAGGAAGGAGAGGGCGCTGCTAGCTACCTGAGGAGAGGAGTCCATCAGCTATGCTGACAAATGGCTGTCTAGGGGCAGGCCATCAGTTCAGGAGTACAAATGAAGAAGAAAGGCCCAGCGATGGTGTCTGTGGCTGAGACTGCCTAGATGTTCACCTTCCCATTTCCTCTTTCTAGGCACATGAGACAATTTCCCAGCATTCCCTGCTCTGTTAACATTAACACAGTTATGGCTAGGATGATACTGCCAGACCAGGCCTCTAAAATCTCCTAGAAGATTCTTGACTCACACCTTGATAGCTTTTCAGCAGAGTGGAAAGTGGAAGACTCCAACATGGCACAGCCACATGATGAAGGAGCCTGGATTCCTGAGTGGACACTGGAAGGAGAGCCAAATCTTGGAGTGGAAGCAGCCGCAAGAGATGCTGACCCAGACTGGGCTATGATGTGAATGAGAAACAAAATTTGTGATTAGCCACTAGGATTTGGCAGCTATGTGTTAAAGTAGTTGACAAGAAATTTCTAATATTGAGAGCTCAGGAAAATTAGGGTGGTTTCCTCTATGCCTAACCAAAGATACAGTTTGCAAAATCTTTTCTGCTCTTCAAATGATCAAAGAGCTTACTGTTAAGAAGGTCCCCAGAAACGGTTCCACAAAACCTGCTGGAAATTCTTTTTTATATTAAAGAGTCAAGCCACCTACTGAAATTCAAGACAAATCCTCCTGACCACATGCAAGAGCACAGAGCACCTCAAAGAAACCAGTAAGATGCCAGGAGTTGGATAATACCTATGGAGGTACTGTGGGTTCAAACTCTTCAGAGAGGGAAACTGATCTGCATATATCATTTCACTAGATGAGAAATTTAGCCAGTGGCCAAACTTTGATGACTATATGCCCATGTATAGCCAGAACAATGAATGTTGCAGAAGCTCTTGCCAAGAAGAAAGTCTCAGGATGTTTCAGATGCCACACAAACCCAAAAGGAATTTCTCTTTCAAAAAAAAAAAACAACACCATATGACTCTTAATTAGTTATATTAAACTGTGTGATTGGAATATAGTGCTTTACGATTTTTATCTGATTAGAATTCTTCTTGGTTTCTAAAAAGAAAGATCAGATAACTTGCAATGACTAAATCTAAAAAGTATGAATTTTGCTCAGCAAATGTACTGAGGAAGAAGCAATAATCAATACTATAAAAACTCACTGGAGGTGGGAGTGAAAGTAAGACCAACTGCAAGCAATGCTTTCCATATGAGCTTTTGTCCGACTCTTCCACGAAAGAGCATTTTCAGCAGCATTTTTGTCACACAGGTCTTCAATTATGTAACTAAAAGAGAAAGAGACTCTAAGGCCGAACCAGGCTTGGTCCACAGGATGTGGCTGTGCCAAGTCACCTCTGCAAACTCGATTTGGAAAACTCTATGCTGGAACAGATCCCTACCTTGCCATAGCTGAATAGGCTGGACATACCATTTGACTCAGTTGTGTGAACTGCAGTTAGGAGGTATTAAAAAAAGGCATCTTAAAGATAAAGAAGACCCCACATCTTTAAAATAAAATGTAAAATAATAAAACAAAGAAGATGAAAATACATATTTTCACCTTCATATTTCTAGATGTTTTGTTGGTGATACGAGTTAGGGACACTTCCAAGGGAAGTTAAGAAATAAATTGTTTTTTCTACTTCTTCACTCTGAAAAGTTTAGATTCAATGTATGCCTCTTGATGAGGTCTACAATAGTGTTCTCGGAAAAGAAGAACTTTTCTTACTGAGCCACAGAACTTAAACTTTTAAAAATGACAATCTTCTCTGTGGGGACAAAGAATTCACAGTTCACCTAACTCATCCAGTTAAAAAAAATTGTAATGGAAAAGACAGTGATGATAATACTAGAAACTTTGGGGGAGATTATAGACAAAGGTTTGAGCTATAAGTATAAATAATTCAATGTGTTCTTCTATATGTATATGAAAGGATATAACATGGAGTCAATATACCCAATGAGCAGCTATTTTAACACTGCCTAAATGTTTTTCTGGCAGTTCACTTTAACTAACCCTCTAATCACTAGCTAAGAACAGAACTGGTTTCTCAGAGGTAGGTATTAATAATTGTTTTACAACTCCCTCCCCAGCTTGTTTCGTACTAATTAGCTTTTCTATTTCAAGTACTTGCCTCCACTCATAAGACCCAAGTTAATCTAATCTGTCCTTTGTGACCTTCATGACACAGACAGACCTCAACACTATGGCAGCAATCATGTGACTAACCCACCCATCTGCCTGCCATTCATCACCTGACATCAGTACCTGTGCTTACCTGTCTCCTCCATGATGATGTGAAGCAGATCACCACCCAATCACTTTAATGACCTGCCCCAATGACCTGCCTCCTTCAAAGGGAAAGTTTAAAGGATTCAACTCCAAGTGGCCAGTTGCCGTTGTTGTGTTAAACTCTGGTGTGCCCATGTGATTCTTTGAGCTATGGCTGCCATGTTTCTTGGCTTTGGTCCCCTCCCCTACATTGGGGAGGTGAATCAATCTCTCTCTGTCTCTCTCTCTCTCTCTCTCTCTCTCTCTCTCTCTGTTACTTTCTAAATAAACTATATTTTCCAATCTAACGTCTATGCAATTCTTTGCATCTTTCACGTGGCACTGGATCACTCACACACACACATCCCTACCAGGCCTCACCTAACATTTTTTGCAGGCCTTGCTAGGATTTTTAACCCAACATTTTTGGAGGTCCCACCAAGATATTTAACCTAATATTAATGTATATGTGTATATATGCTTTAAGTCTAATTGTTTGAAAATATATTTCAGAAACATTCTTCAGCTCGTTGGGATGCAGAGGCAGAGAATTGCTTAAGGACAGGAGTTTGAGACCAGCCTAGACTACATAACAAGACCCCCATTTCTAAAAAAACAAAAAATCTTTGTTAAATAGCCAGGCATAGTGGTACGTGCCTGTACTGATACTACTACAGTCATACATATCACCAGTCCTGAGTTACCAGTAGTAACACAGGAGGCTGAGGCAAGAAAATTACTTAAGCCCAGAAGTGCAGTGAGTCATGATCACACCACTGCACTCCAGCTGGGAGACAGAGACTCTGTCTCTAAAAAATTTTTTAAAAAAAAAGAAATATTCTTGATAAAAATTTGTGCCACTACATATTATTCAGTTAACTATGTAAAATAACAAACTAAATTTAAAATAATGAAGCTAAACTATTATTATTTATAATAAAAAAGAATGGCCGCAAATTAAAACAAATATCTAAGTACCATCTTGATGGTAAACTTCTGTCCAAAACCTGCAGAATTGCAACCATTTATGTGTCTGGATGGCAGTGGGACCTCTGCATCATAGGGAAACTGGGCTTCTGAGTAAAATATCAAATTAGAGTCCATAATAATCCCCAGCAATGTACTAATTTTAGTTTATGAATACTAAAATGTAATGACCCTTAATAGCTCACATAATTGGTTGCTATTAAATAGCTCTCAGTCATCCACAAAAATTAAAGTCTATGGAATTATGTGCATCACTTCCTCATAAAGACCTGGCCTCTTTCTCAGCCCATTTGGAGGCTGCTGAAGCCTGACAAGATAGCCTGGGGTAGCACTTTCAGAATCAACCCCGGTGAGACCAAAACCTTGAACACCATCAACCAGGATCAAGTCTTTTAGGGAGGTATGAGTGGGGGAGAGACACTCTGATTTATATTAAAGAAATAAATTAGAAGTTACAGTTGGAACTTTATACTCACAGCTCAGGAAGATTATATATTCTAGACATCTACAATACTAGAATACAAGACCCCAAATGTTTTTCCACTAAATTATTTCTTTAGTGGCAGTCAGGAAAATATGTAGTTCAAGGAATAAGAGCTGAGTTCTGGAGTCATCCCAGAGAAACCAATCTTAGCTTTTCTACTTCTTAGCTGTTTGTCTTTAGATAAATCAGTTACTCTTTCTAAGCTTTAGTTTCCTCATCTGTGAAATGGGAGTAATAGTCATCATTTCTACCTACAGGGTTCTTATGAAGATTAAATGATATAATTCAAGGTTGGCAAACAATGGTCCATGGGCCAAACCCAGTCCAACTGTAATAAACTTATATTGGAACAGAGTCATAGCCATTCATTTATGTATTATCTAAGGCTACTTTCACACAGTAACGGGAGAGCTGAGTCACTGTGATAAAAACTACATGGTCCACGAAGCCTGATATATTTACTCTCTGGCTTTTTACAAAAAATTAATTTTCCAACTGGATATAATCCACATACATTATTTTGTACAACTCATAGCATAAGAACACTTAGGTACTGTTTTCAATGAAAAATTTTGTTTTGGTGACTTATAAAAATCACCTTGTGAATTGTGAGGAGTTACAAAGTAGAACAATTGAAAATGAAAACTAGACTTTGGCACTAGATTCTCAGAATACTTCGTTTCAAAGAAAGGGCCAGGCACGGTGGCTTAAGCCTGTAATTCCAGCACTTTGGGTGGCCAAGGCAAGAAGACTGCCTGAGCCCAGGGGTCCGAGACCAGCCTGGGTAACTTGGTGAGGCTCCAACTCAAAAATAAATAAAATTTTTAAAAAAGAAATATTACTCAGATATATAAATATATAAAATCATTAAGAACAGAACTATCTTGATTGAAGTCATGGTGGGGGAGAGGGACTGTAAAAAGCTACATCATGCATACAAAATTATTATATAGGTACTCCTTAAAACCTGTATAAATTAATTAAAAATATAAAGTCCAAAGTCTGAATGCCAGATGGTTTTTCTTCTCATGTGCTTTCTTATACTCATCTATTTCTCTAGAAAGTCACAAAAGCAACTCATAGCAATAGCTTAAGTTAACTAAATTATTGATATCACTCCTTAAATAAATGAAAGTAAACAGATTTCATGAAACCAAGTCACTTTGGTTTCATGACATAATTTCCTTATCTCATATTTTATACTCCATGCACTTCCAAAAGGACTACCTTGCAAAAAAAAAAAAGCAAGAAAGAGATGGGCAGATGTGGTGCTTGTTTGACAGGTTTTGAGAGTGGACTCAGAGGGAAATCTTGATGTCTTGGGCAGGATCTCTCTTCTGTACAGTGAGATGGTAGCATTTTTTACTCCAAGCCAAGAACAGTCCTAGCAGGAAATAATGCAGAAGAAGCTTGGGCACCCAGAAGGCCAGGAAAACAGCCCCAGGCTGGGAGGACCTGGAAAACGTTACCGAAAGTCTACTCTCCAAAGCCAGTGGTGAACAGCATCAGTCCCATTCTCAGAAAAAATGCACCTGTTATACTTGGCAGGCTGTGGGAAACAGATGAGGCAGCCTGACACAGTCAAATCACCCACAAGAACATGGTGTTTCTGTGGTGTTTGATACACTTACTTCAGATAGATAAGCCTAAGCTGGCTTCCTCTACAGCAAGAACTGCCTGTACTCATTATATTCATACCAATATCAGGTTCCTTGTGGTGCATACTCATCATATATTTATTCCCAGACCAAATCAAGGTTTAACTTGAGGATGAAATCTTTGCAGGCTATGAATTCTATTTTCCAGAAGGCTATGATTTTTTAAATGATCACATTAATGAACAAATAAATGTAAAGCTCTTTCCTAAAGATCAAAGACACTGAAAGGAAAAATATCCGATCCCCAGGTCAGTGTGGTAAGCAGGCTTCCAAGATGGCTCCCAAGATTCCCAGCTCCTGGAGTAGTAGGCACACCTTCTTCCAGTTATTCAGTGGAACACTAACCTACGTGTTGTGTGAAGGGATTATGCTGGTGTAAGTAAGTTTCCAAATAAGTTGACCTTAAAATAGGTAGATTATCAGGATGGCCATAAACTAATCATATGAGGTCTTTAAAAGCACAGTTTTAGCCGGGCTCGGTGGCTCAGCCTGTAATCCCATGCCTTGGAAGGCTGAGGTGAGTGGATTGCCTGAGCCCGCGGGTTCGAGACCTGCCTGGGCAACTTGGCAAGACCTCATCTCTACAATAAATCAAAAAATCAGCCGGGTGTGGTAGCGTGCGCCTGTAGTTCCAGCTACTTGGAAGGCTGAGGCGGAAGGATCGCCAGAGCCCAGCAGGTCAAGGCTGCGGTTGCTGGGAGCAGCCACTGCACTCCAGTCTGGGTGACAGAGTGAAACTCCAACTCAAAATAAATAAATAAATAAATAATAAAATAAAAGCAGAGTTTTTATGCAATTCTTCCCAAATCATTTTACAAAGCTAATATCACACTGATACCCAAACAGGGTAAAGATCCAACAAAAAAAGAGAACTACAGGCCAATATCCCTTATGAACAAAGATACAAAAATTCTCAACAAGATTCTAGAAAATCGAATCCAAAAATGCACCTCAAAAAATCATCCACCATGGCCAAGTAGGTTTCATCCCCAGGATGCAGGACTGGTTCAACATTCACAAGACCATAAATGTAATTAAACACATCAACAGATGTAAAAATAAGAACCACATGATTATCTCATTAGATGCAGAAAAAGCTTTTGATAAAATCCAGCATCCCTTCTTGATAAAAACCCTCAAACATCTAGGTATAGAAAGAAGGAACATACCTCAAAATAGTAAGTGCCATCTACGATAAACCCACTACTAACATACTGCTATATGGACAGAAGCTGGAAGCATGTCTCCTGAAAAGTGGAACAAGACAAGGCTGACCACTCTCACACTTCTTGTTCAACATTGTGTTTAAAGTCCTCACTAGGGCAATTAGACAAGAGAATAAAATCAGGAGTATCCAAATAAGAAGAGACAAAGTCAAGTTATCCCCCTTTGCTGTCAATATAATCCTATACCTTGAAAATCCAAAAGAGTCTGTCAAAAACCTGCTTGCACTGATAAAGGAGTTTGGCAAAGTTTCAGGATACAAAATAAATGTGCAAAGGACAGTTGCATTCTTATACACAAAAAAACAAGCAAGCAGAGAACCAAATAAAAAGCACAATCCCATTC
The DNA here is from genome assembly GCF_000164805.1 of Carlito syrichta. Lineage (NCBI taxonomy): Eukaryota > Metazoa > Chordata > Mammalia > Primates > Tarsiidae > Carlito > Carlito syrichta. The sequence goes on from NW_007248778.1 coordinate 109,348, forward strand.
ACAATAACCACAAAAAAAAATGAAATACCTCAGCATCTTCCTAACCAGAGAAGCCAAAGACCTTTACAATGAGAACTACAAAACACTGCTCAAAGAAATCCAAGAAGACACAAACAAATGGAAAAATATTCCATGCTCATGGATAGGAAGAATCAACATTATTAAGATGTCCATCTTACCAAAGGCAATCTACACATTAAATTACCAACATCATTCTTCTCTGACCTGGAAATGACAATACAGAAATTCATATAGAAACATAAAAGAAAACGAATAGCCAAAACAATCCTGAGCAAAAGAAACAAAACAGGAGATATCACACTTCCAGACTTCAAACTTTACTATAAGACTACAGTAATCAAAACAGCCTGGTATTGGTACAAGAATAGGCATATAGACCAATGCAACGGAATAGAGATTCCGGAAGCAAAGCCTCAATTTCTCAACCAACTCGTCTTCAACAAAGCCTCCACTACCAACCACTGGGGAGAGGAGAACCTATTCAGCAAACGGTGCTGGGAAAATTGGCTGATCACATGCAAAAGATTGAAACAGGACCCCTACCCATAACCATAAACAAAAATTAATTCTAAATAGATCAGAGACCTAAACGTAAAACCACAAACTATAAGAATCTTAGAAAACGCAGGAGACACCCTTATGGAAATTGGAACTGGCAACCAATTCCTGATCAAAACCCTAAGTGCCCACAACATAAGAAATAAGATAGATAAGTGGGACCTCATCAAACTGACAAGATTCTGCAAAGCAAAAGAAACTATCAAGAGAGCAGGGAGGCAGCCCACAGAATGGGAAAAAATATTTGCCTTCTGTATATCTGACAAAGGTCTAACAACTAGGATATACAAGGAACTCCAATGCACCGAAAGGAAAAAAACAAACAGCTCCATTAAAAAGTGAGAAAAAGACATGAATAGACACTTCTCAAAAGAAGATATACGGGCAGCCGACAGACACATGGAAAAGTGCTCAGTCTCACAAATCATCAGAGATATACAAATCAAAACCACATTGAGATACCACCTAACCCCTGTAAGAATGTCCATTATTAATAAAACAAACAACAACAGATGCTGGCAAGGATATGGAGAAAAAGGGACGCTTCTAGACTGCTGGTGGGAATGCAAACGAGTGCAACCTCTTTGGAAGACAGTGTGGCGATTTCTGAAAGAACTAGAAATTGACCTTCCATATGACCCAGCAATCCCCCTATTGGGAATATACCCAGAAGAATGCAAATCATTCTGCAAAAAGATACCTGCACACACACATGTTTGCTGCAGCTCTATTCACAATAGCAAAAACATGGAACCAACCATGCTGCCCATCGAAGCTGGACTGGATTTTTTAAAAAGTGGTACATATACACAATGAAATATTATGCAGCCATAAAGAAGGACAAACATATGGACTTCACAGTAACTTGGATGAATTTAGAGTCTACCATACTCAGTGATCTATCACAGAAACAAAGAACAGAGTACCATATCTTCTCACTCATAAGCGGACCTTGAATAATTATCATAATATATCATAATACTATAAGAGAGGAATTGGCAGTAGTGGGAAAATGCCAGGGGAGGGAGGAGTACACCTTATCAACAAGGGTACCAGCTTAATGAACATTTGCATACCTAACTCTGAATTATACCCACATCTTTAAAATAAAAATAATAAAAATTAAAATTAAAAAATAATAAACAAATAAAAGCAGAGTTTTTCCCTGGCATAGTGGGTCATACTTATAATCCCAGCACTTTGGGAGGCAGAGGGGAGAGGACTGCCTGAGTCCAGGGGTTCAAGACCAGCCTGAAAAATTTGGCAAGACCTCATCTCTACAATAAATCAAAAAAATTAGCCGGGCATGGTGGTGCGCACCTGTGGCTCCAGCTACTTGGAAGGCTGAAGAGGAAGGATCACCTGAGCCCAGCAGGTTGAGCCTGCAGTGGCTGTGAGCATGCCACTGCACTCTAGCCTGGGTGACAGAGTAAGACTCCTACTCAAATAAATTAATTAATTAAAGCAGGGAGTTTTCTCTAGTTGGTCACGAGGGAAGAAAATAGCATCAGGAAGCATAAGAGAATCATGTGTCATTACTTGCTTGAAGAAGAAGAGGTGGGGGAAGTCACACAGCAAGAAATGAAAATAACCTCTAGAAGTTGACCGTGTCCCTTCTTTATTCCTCAAGGAAACTGGGATCTCGGTTCTACAGCTGCAAGAATCTTAGCTTAGAACAAATTTCTCTCCACAGTCTCTCAAGGAGAACTCAGTCCAGCTGGCACCTTGATTTCAGCCTGTGCTACTCTGTGCAGAGTATCTAGTCATGCTGTGCCAGATTTTTGACCCATAGAACTGTGAGCTAATAAATAGGTGTTACTCCAAAATTGCTAAGTTTGTGGTAATTTACTATGCAGCAATAGAAATCTATTACCGCAGCAAACTTCCTTTTATCCCCACTTCCCTGTCTTACTCTCCTTTACACATAGGCAAACCCCTCTTTTGTGCTTGACATGTATCCTTGAATTTGGATATCCTCTTGGAAAAATATACATAAAACATATTTCCTTGTTTTGTTTATGTAGCTTAGTGTATATCAATAGTATTATGTCATAAATACCATGATATTTATTGCCTTTTTCTCAGATATTCTTGTTAACATCTATCCACTTGCTGTGAGTATATCCACTGAGTGTCTTCTAAATGCAGCCAAATTGTTCACAGTATGTATTTACTACATTTTTATTTACGCATTTTTCTAAGTTGGTCATCAATTCCCTGTACAAAAATCAGCACTGTGATAACTTCCTCATGATCTCTTCTAAGAATTCCTCCAGGGAACAGGAATAGGACAGTTGGGTCACAGGATATATGAGTACTTAATTTGACTATGCAATATCAGATTTATCATTCAAATCACTCCAGGCTATTCCATTGGCAGTGCAAGAGGTCCTGTTTTCTATCTCTGCCAAGATTTGCCATTACTAACTTCTAGTATTTGTCCATCTTCTGAGTATAAAGCAACATTTAATTCCTTTAACTTGCATTTCTCTGAATCAATGAGTTTGAGTATCACTTCATATATTTATGAACCACTTTAGCTTCTCCTTTTGTGAAATGCCTACTCATATACTTGCCAATCTTTCTTCTAGATTTCCCATCTTTTGCTTATTGATTTCTAGAATGTTCTTGTGACTTTTAGATACCAGACTCTTCTGATATCTCCCATCGTGATATCTGTTAACTCAGAAATCCTTAATTTTATAAATCATATTTTTCATTCATTTCCTTTATAATTTGTGCTTTGTTGCATCTTTATTTTAAAATATGTTCCTACCACTAAGTCAATAAATTATTATCCTGTGTATTTTTATTGGCTTCATATTTTTACCTTTCACATTACAGGCCTTAAATTACCCAGTGTCCATATGTGTTTGTTTGTTTGTTTGTTTGTTTGTTTGTTTTTAGGGCTGTAGGGTATAAGTAGGGTTGACTACATACAGGTTGCATGCAGGTGAAGTTTGGGCTTCTAACTGGTCCTCTGAACCCCTGCAGGGTATGTTTGTATAAGACCCTCTAGTTTTTGTTTTCTCCGTATTGTAAGCCAGTTTTCTTAACACTATCTGCTCAACAGTTCACCCTGAGTAGAGGTCAGATGAGGAATATGTACATGGGTTGGGCTGGGCAACCAATGTGATTCTATCCTCTTGTAGAAGAGGGTAAGATCAAGCTCTTGTTTGTAGAGAAGAGGTAAAGGAAGTGTCTGTTCCAGTGGCTACTGTCCTAAACATCCTTTTGGCCTCTGTGCTATAATTACTAATCCCTGATTTATCTTCTTTTATTTAGAAAGTGGGGTCTTTTTTCCATTTGGAGAGTAGGAGAGAACGGGTCAGGCTGTCACGCACCATGTTAGCCCTGGTGATGTTAGTAGCTGGCATTAACCACACTTCTCTGGATGTGTTCCCCTCCCAATACATGCCCATCCCATCTAGAAATCTCTTTCATCACAAAATGGATGAGGTACAATGAGGTAAACAGACGGTACACTTTGTAAGGCTACCACACACCATTGATGGCAGAAGAAACCATTCAGAGGCTCACACGTGCAAGCTGTGCTGCCCCTATGCTGACATCCCTGAATGTAAAATGAGCAAAGACTCCCAGGCCTGCTTCAGGACTTGGTCTCAGGGCTGGGGCATCTTGATCTACCTGATCAGCAAGATTTTGACCAGACATGACTTTTCATTGCCTACTTTAAACTCACTGTTTTAATGCTTTGAGGGAAAGCTTATCCCATTACTCTTCTCACAGGCCAGGACGTTCCCTCCCCACATTTCCAAAGCAGCACACAACCAGCTGCCTGCTATGACCACTCCCTTCAACGTCTAATTCAGCCTGGAAGTTCAGAAATGATTTCCCAAGAACTGCATAGAAGGAGGATCTGACCATTGGCCTTTGGGCTGCCCCTGCCTTCTTTAACCCCCTTGGGTCTTAATAATTAATTCCTCCTGAGGCATGTTGTTTCGTGGGCCTCTCTGTTCCCTTGAACTCACTTTCTGGAAACAATTCCCCTACACAGCTAAGAGCAGATTCCACTGAACTAAGCAGACATGGACAGCAAATACAAAGACTCCCTTAAAATGGTCCTTTCCGGGTCTCGGCTGCAGAAGCGAGATGACAAGGGAAACGTCATCGTTTGGAAAGCGTCGCAATAAGACACACATGCTGTGCCACCACTGTGGCTCTAAGGCCCACCACCTTCAGATGACAACCTGCAGCAAATGTGGCTACCCTGCCAAGCGCAGGAGAAAGTATAACTGGAGTGCCAAGGCTAAAAGATGAAATATCACTGGGATTGGTCTGATGAGGCACCTAAAAATTGTGTACTGCAGACTCAGTCATGGATTCCATGAAGGAATAACACCTAAACCCAAGAGGGCAGCTGTTCCAGCATCCAGTTCTTCTTAAGAATTTCAACAATTAGTCATGCAGTAAGTGTTCTGGTTTTAAAACCATTTTAAAAAATGGTCCTTTCCAGTCCCACTCTAATGTCCACCAGCCTTCCTCAAATCATAAAGAATTCAGTCTCTCTGTACTGAGGAATCCATCTAACACCAGAGACTGGAAAACCCAGGTCCTCCCAGGGAAGGCAAACAACCTCGGGACTCCTTAGTGACATTCGGAGATCCCTTTCCATAAACTTCTTGGTCAGCCTATAGCTCCGACTCAATAAAATGTTAGAATCCTGAGCCCTAACATATGAAGAAAGGGAGACCAGACAACCCAGACTGGAAGACGGGTCAGGGTTACCAGATAGAAATTAAATTCAGGATTTACAATTTGAAAAGAGGGAGCCATTTCTAGCAATTCTGTGGGAATGAGGCTCCAATGGATTAAAGAAGAAAGGGAGTGGAACAACTTCGAAGAGAAAATGAAGGCTCTATAAGGAAATGAATGAAATGGCCCAAGAAGCAGTCCTAAGGTCCACAGTGCAGCCTGGAGGTTAGAGCAAAGAGGTGAATGAGGTGATGGGGGTGGGGGAAGGAGCTAGGACAACTGGAATACAAATTTGATCTATATCATGATTTTATATACAGCCAGCCCAATTGCATGATTAGATTTATAGTCAAAAGAGAAGATCATCAGAAAGTGATCAGCCTACCAAGAGAGCAGCTGGTTTATATAAAATACAAAAATGGTCTGGGGGCTGGGAGCAACAACCTTAAAGTCAGTAGTTAAAGAATTCTGGCTTTTCTTCCGTTTCTGCAAAAGAAGCCCATATTACAATAGTTGGCAGTTGCTAATTTGATGCCTCTGGTTCCTGATTTAATTCCATTTTCAAAATGAGTTCCATCATGGCTATACTACAAACAGACTCTTCACTTAGGTAGTACAAAATTATGTACAAACACACACGAGACTCAATAAGACATGCTGGAAACAGAGAGGAAAAGAATTTCAATACTACTAGGAGAAAACAATAGAGAGTATTGACTATGTTCCAGACATTCTCTTAAGCATGTCACATATATTAACATATTGAATACACACCCTATGAACTAGCTACTACTTATATCTCCTTTTTTTAATTTTTTTTTCTTTTTGAGTTGGAGTCTCACTCTGTTGCCCAGGCTGGAATGCAGTGGCATGCTCACGGCCACCCCAGCGTTGACCTGCTGGGCTCAGGTGAACCTTCCTTCTAAGTAGCCGGAACCACAGGAGCACACTACCATGCCCGGCTAATTTTTTATTTATTGTAGAGATGAGTCTCGCCAAGTTGTCCGGGCAGATCTCGAACCCACAAGCTTAGGCAATCCACTCACCTTGGCCTACCAAAGTGCTGGGATTACAGGCTGAACCACCAAGCCTGGCTATATCTCCTAATTAAAGATGACTTCATTGAGGCATATGGAGACTGAATATCTTGTCCAAGATTATACAATGAAAAAGTAACATAATCTGGTTCCAGAATCCACCACTAAAATCACTCTGTTATACTGCCTCTTAAACTATGGTGAGTTACCTGCCCAGCAAAAATAAACACTGATCTTAAATCTAGCTTTCCTGTGAAAGGTTCTTCACATCAATTAGCCCAAACAGCAGTCTAGCTGCTAAAGGCAAATATTTTGCTTGACACATTTGTTTTGTAGGTGCTAAAAGCAGAAGGTGCATTATTGGATCTGATTGAAGGGTTCTGCTTCCATCTTCCAGTTGGTCTTCATCCTGAATGATCCCTCATTCCTCAAGCCATATAGATTGTGACAAGCTCAATCCACATTCACTGTGCTGCTTAATTACTGGTAAGTGAAATTAAGCTGGCTCCTTTTTATTCTGGCTTTTCATAATTATTATCCCTCCTGCTTTCACAGGTAACAAAATATATTGCCATGGTAAATGACTATCTTCCCAAGATGAAAACTCCAGGTGACAGAGACAGTCACAAAAGTTCTGCTTCCATGGCCAAGACCATGGGAAGTGGGTAAATCCTCTCAAGGACTTCCTGATGCTCAGGGAGAGTCCTGCCAGGAATTATAAAACAAAGAGAGTAACCATTAGAAGACAGAGGATTCACAGTGTTCCTGCAAGGTAGCTGGTTCCAAGCACAATCCACCTCCCTCCCACCTCACCTTCTGAAGACTGCAGTATTTTCTGCAGGTTTCAGGCACTTAGTTCAAGTGATCACCAAGACTGTCACTCATGACACATTGTTAAAACTATCGGGTGGGTTTAAATGGAAGACAGGGAGAATAGTATCAGCAGTTTGCTCTCCAAAGATAAAATCTGAGACTGTGGGAGGATGTACAGGTTGGTGATTGGAATAATTACTAGAAACAGGGTCTCTCATTCATTTCCAAGTTGTGTCCCAGACTGTGTGAATTTCATCAAACTCCACAAGCTCAGGCCATGCTTCGATTTCCCTCATCTGCACTATATAAACAATAGCCATCTAACTATTCACCTTTGCAAGGAGAGCAAACTAATAAATAAATGAACATTTTGTGAGAAAACAAAACTAAAAACCTTTGGGTACAGGCACCATACATCTATTTAAAGTTACAATATGAAAACCAGAAACAATCAATGTAGTTGGAATTTTCTCAAATGTAAAATAGAAACTCCTCTTCTTGTATTCAGATTTAAATTGAGTTCCATTCAACTGGTGTGCAGACAAATGTGTTTAGGCATTAACAACTCTGCAACACACATTATGTGTACAATCTCTACCACCTGGGATGGCGTGTGCTCGGAAACAGAATTTCCACTCCACACTGGTGGGGTGGTGTTTTTCCTTGGCAAAGTTTGGTTTGGAGACCATGATACAACAATGGTTTATTTGAAAGGATGGTTACAAAAGAGCTGTACTTCCCCTTCTTTAACTATACTTACATTTTGCTTCCAGTTATGTCAATGTAAACATAAAGCTCATTCCTTCTGACTCTCACATATGCACCAGAGACAACCGTGAAAGGCAGGGACCAGACTGAAAAATTGGCCTGACATCAAAAAGTGAAAGGAACAAAAGATGACTTTCTTATTTATCTTTCCTTTGCATTTAATGTTTAAATTCAGTCAATATCACCCCTCTTATTAGTACAGATTCCAGGAATACCTTTGTTTCTCTCTAATCATAGATCTTCCAGGAGCACAATAGCTATGAATGTCTCCATGAAATAAAAGCAAAAGGTGTAATCTTTATCCCCATTATTTCATAAGGCACAATTAGTAATTAGTGGTAATTAGTTACAAGATAAAGATGAATAACTAGGGTTATGATGTAATGAGAGAGGAGAAAAAAAATATTTCTGTTCAAAAAACCTTGTTCCAGAAAGTTCCAAGTATGCTTCAGATTGCATAGCTGTACTTGCTTTTTGAGTTCATAAGTTGCTGTGTAAAATTGGCTTCATTGGACTTAAGTTCAAAAGATCAAGCTATGACAAGCATTTCTGCATCTGTGACTGGGCAGATACACAACAAGGATACACAATGTCATAGTCATTGCTATGTGAATTCTCACAGCTGCCTCTTCAGAGAAGCTCAGGAATTCATCATCTATATCACTCTTTTCAGAAACAAAAAGTAATTTATTTTTACCTTTCAAGGACTAGTCCAAAGTCTATGTCTTTTTTTAAAAAATCCCCCTAGAACACTTCAGCTAAAATATCTCAAGCTTTATTATTCAGATATAAAAGGTGCATTTGACTGAAGGTAGTACAGACATTCAATGAAGCCTTTTGTAGCCAGAAAAATTAATTTACAAAAAAATTCAACAACATGGGGAACTCGTATGATAAAATATCAAATAAAAAATAGGATTCAAAACTATGCATTTATGAGAGGGACACCAAAAAAACCCAAAATTATCTTTTAGCGGGCAGGTACCTTGTAGTACAGGCTTCTGCCACTAAGTAAGTTTTGTAGGAACCTACTGGCATCAGTGTATCAGCTAGCATTGTGAAAGGCTGTGTTCAGTTTCTGTGAATTCTTTTTTGGAGATTCTTTCATCACATTTGCTCATTTCACAATGGGCGATTTACAAGGGCACCTGCCCACAACACTGAGTATTCAGCAGTTTTTAACCAAAAACAGCATGACACCCTGTCCCTACCCTCTATTCACCCGATCTTGCCCCAAGTAAATTTTGTTTATTTCCCTGGAAAAAAGTCCTCAAAGGGAAATGTTCTGCTGACATAGAAGAGGTGAGACAAAAAAAAGGCAGAAGCACTAAAAAGTATCAAAATTAACCAGTTCAGAAACTGTTTTGAGCAGTGGAAAAAGCATCTTGATAGGTGTATGGCATCAAAAGGAGAGTACTTTGAAGGTGACTGAAATTTAAACATGTAAGAATAAATACACAATTTTTTTATAAATAAATTCTGGTTTTTAGGGGGAATCCCTCCTCATAAAATGGTATAAATTATAACTATACATGATAGAAAAAGTGAGACTATAGTAGTTTGGCAGCATTACTAGCACATAACAAGATACCACCACAGATTGAGTGACTTTAAAAAGCAGAAATTTATTTTCTAACAGTTCTGGAGGCTGGAAATTTGAGATCAAAGTGTAGGCAGCGCTGGATCCTTCTAAGGGCTGTGAGAGAATAGCCTGCCCCAGGTCTAGATCCTTGGCTTATAAACTGCTGTCTTCTTGCTGGGTCTCATCTTCCCTCTTTGTGCTTCTGTGTCTAAACTTCCTCATCTCATAAGGACAACAGTCATATTAGATTAGGGTCTCATTTTAACTTGTTTACCTCTTCAAAGACACTATCTTCAAATACAGTTACATTCTGAGGTACTGGGGGTAAGGACTTCAACATGAATTTTTAGGGGGACAGAATACAGTCCATAACAGGAACTAAATACATAGAAGTGTTTTCGTGGTGGGGTAAAGGGTGATTTTCATTTTTCTCTTTATGAGGAGTATTTTATACTCCACAATAAGATGTGTTATTTTTATATTTAGAAAAAGCAATAAAACATATTTTTAAAACAAGTTTTTAGCATTCTTGAGGGTTTCCTTCAAAGCCACATTCTTAAAACAAGTTAACTGCCAGGTATGTGTCAGGGAATGACCCACTCCTCACTCAGGAACCCTTGACCGTCTGTGAACTCCGATTGCATTCCAGAAGGCCAGGTGCCCTCCCTTTCTATGAAACTTCGCTGGAGGAGTCAGACATTAGAACCCATCTTCCACCAAAGTCAGATCTTTCTTTCTTAAGCTCCCCCACATACATTTCACCCAAGTTCCTGGGCAGATATGAATTTAGGACAGATGTCACCAGTGTCCTGGAGGATTAGAACATTGTGTTCCAACTGTGTCTACACGCATGCTGGTGTTGGCCAAAAGTTCTCCTTTCAAATGCCTTATGAAAAATATACACTTAGGTCACAAATAAGAGGCCTGAGTGAGTTCTTAATGACAGTGCTGGAAAACCGCACTGATTCTGACCCAGCTAATATCCTTGGGAACCAAGGAGTCCCAGTGGCACTTGGAGAGAAGGAGAAGCAAGAAAGAAGCAGGAACGTTACCAGACCCTGTGACAACACCTGCCAAGTAATATCAATAGAATATAAATATCAGTATTCTCCATAACCCAGGAATGTTGCTAAATATCTTTCAAATACTATCCCTTTAAAATGAAGTCAATTGTATTGTTTACAAATGAGAAAACATTACTTGTTCCCTTAAACTATACAGCTAATAAATGGCCCAGTCAGGACTGGACTCCAAGCCCATCTCCAGAGTCCTGGTTCCTAAGCTCCCTGGACCCCAGGACCATAGACTCCACAAAGGAAGGAGGGCCATGTCTGTTCTACTGTATCCTCAGGGGAGTTCACAATAAGTATTTGTTGAATAATGAAAGAACAAAACCAAATTAGCTTCATTTACTAAGAACCCACAGTGCCAAGTAAGGTCTTGTCAAGCATTATCCCTAATTCTTTTTTTAAATGGTGATTTAATAAATATCATTTATTTTCAGCACTTGAAGTTGTATTACTTGGTATTTGAAACTTTCTCTGTCCTTGTGAAAAAAACACATTTTCCAAAGTGGCCTACTTCTTTTTTTTATTTTAAAGATGTGGGGTACAAATCAGGATTAAGTATACAAGTGGTCATAGTACAGGTAGAGTTTGGGCCTCCCTTTGGTCCCTACTTTGCCTGATTTGAGATTAGGTACCGTTATTGATGCTATGTTCTTCCCAACTCTTCCCCCTACCCCTTGCAGTGTTCCACTACTGCCAATCCCTTTCTTATAGTATTATAGTAAATGTTCAGGGTCCGCTTATGAGTGAGAACATGTGGTACTCAGTTCTTTGTTTCTATGATAAATCATTGAGTATTATAGACTCTAAATCTAATTATCCCTAATTCTTACACGGATTTTGCAAAATCAGTAGTGATGTCTTATTCCATCCAGGCTACTATAGCAAAATATTAAAAACTCGGTAGCTTATAAACATTTAAAATTTATTTATCATAGTTCTGGGAGCTGGGAAGTCCAAGATCAAGGTGCCAGCAGATTCATCATCTGTTGAAGGCCTGTTTCCTGCTTCACAGATGGCATCTTCTTACTGTACCCTCACATGGTAGAATGACTAGCTAGCTCTCTGGGGGCTCTTTTATTTATAAGGGCACTAATCACTTTCATGAGAGCTCCTCTTTGTGACCTGATCACCTCCCAGGGCCCCACTTCTTAATACCATCACTTTGAAGGTTAGGATTTTCAAATATGAACTTTGGGGAGACAGAAACATTCAGACCACAACAATTATTATCCCACTTGCAGAGTTAGAGCTGAGATAACTGAAGCTTAGAGAAATTAATTATGTGCAAAGTTCTCAGGATTGAAAAATACAGGGCATATGCAATTTTCTGCCCTAGTAGAATTTATTAACAAATTGAGAACAACAGTCATCTATCTATCTATGTATCTCTCTTTCTCTCTCCCCCTCGGCTGTTTATACAGAGACTCAAATGAGAGATACAGGCAACATGTGCTCAGAAGCTCAGCACAAATATAAATGTTACTGGTTTTGTTCTTGTTTTTATGAAGTCTACATCCCCAGTACATTAAATTATCACAAAGCATTCCTTCAAGTGAAAAAGTCTGGTGAATGTGAGCTCAGTATCTGGAAACCAGATTCATGGCCACTACTGGAGAGGAAAGAAACAGAAAAAAAAACAGAATGAAAAAGAATGAAGTGAAGCAGAGACTGACCTAGTGCTCAGCAGACTCTCAGAGGAGGTGACAGGTCAACTAAGAACTGAAGGGCAAGAAGGACCTGTTACACAAATAATGAATGCTCTGGCCAGACAGAAACCTTTACATAGGCCAAGGGAGGGGAGGAGCGGGCACCCAGGTCATCTCTGGCCTCTGAAGGAGTTCGGCTTTTAACCTGAGAATAAAGGAAACCCCTGGGGGGCTTAAGCATGCCAGACAAGCCCCAATGTATGCTTTAAAAAGGTCTCCCTGGATGTTCTGTGTAGAAAGACTTATAGGAAGGAATGAGACCAAATTAGAGATGGGAACTGGGCTAGAGTGGGGGAGTGGACAGACATGGACATGAAATGTACTTTGAAAATCCAGTCCACAGGATTATAGATGGTCTGTGCGGCGGAGTCCATCTATTAGGGGAGAGGGCTCAAATCTCTCTTGCAGTAGGCTAGCCTGAATCAAGTTGCTGCTTTACATTACCTATTCCAGATACTATGCAGTTTGAGAAAGTCATCATAAGAGTCCTGCTCACCACACCCGCATAAATAAACAAATTCCTTTTGACAATCTACCACTTAGTTCTACCAAAAAATACTTGAAAAGAGTCCATTTCTTGTTAAAAAAAAAAATCTGACCCCATAGGGTAGGGAATGTCTTTGTTTCTAGCTGAATGGAATTCCTGAACTTAAAGAGCACTTTCCAGTAACTTCCTAGCATCTTCAGTGACTTTCCTGGTTGGAACTTCTTGAAACGTATATTTATTTTGTGAAAGAAAGCTTGAAAGAATGTGTGGAATATGACAATAGCAAAACCAAGGGGACAGATCAACGACAATGAATATCTGGATCCAATCATTGAATTACTCAGGGAACACTTCTTACAGTCAGAACACCTGAGATAATTAATTATTGAAAGAAGTTTCACTTTAACTTCTTACCAGAGAAACAGATTTCTTACTGAGCAAAACCTGTCTTTTCAAAAACGTTTAGAAGTTTAAAAATTGTAGGCAATAGAGGAAGGATACAATAAAGAAAATGAGGCAGTATGTGGATTCAGTGTGGACGCCAAGGCCACCCCACCTGGCAACAGAAACTATGTTACTAATAACATTAAAGTGCCATAATTACACTAAATCCGTATCTGTGGTTCTGCTTAACAGCTCTCACATTTGTTTTGGAACTGTGGTGAAGAACATTTTATTTTAATTCTCTCACCAATATTCCCACAGAAATGCTCACATAGATGGGTGTCCAGCTTCCATGGTGAACAATGACTACACAGATTTTAAGAATATGAAGCAATGGGTCACTGTTCAAGAGTTAGCAGGATTCAAGACATTCAGTCATAAGAACCATGTCAGTTACATGGTTTCTTAGATTCCTAGCAGCCAGATTCAATGGTGTCAAATGATTTTTTTTAAAAAAAGGAAGAAAAATTAAAACATAAGAAGTTATAGTATTAGAGGAAGAGAAAGGAATACAGACAAAAAGAACTGTAGAACACAAAGGTGTTTGAGAAGTAAATTAACAGAGGAGATGAAAGAGGAAGGAAGAAAAAGGAAAGGAAAGAAAGAAAGAGGAAAGGAAGAAAGAAAGGTAGAAGTGAGGGACAAAAATTTGAAGGAGAAAAATGGAGACAGAAGAGCTTACCACAGAATAAGGAAGGCCATTCTCTGAAAACAAATGTGTCCCTAAGCCAGAAAATAGACTAAAACATTTGGAAACAATAATATGGTTTTATAGTCACTACCCTTTATGCTGGATGAAAAACAACTGGATACAAATGTCCCATCTCTGGCATTAACCGGAAGTGCTACTTCAACTCTGTGTCCAACCTCTCTCAATCTCAGTTTCCTTATCTAAAACATGAAGTTTCTTTTTTTCCCCCAAACCTGACCCTCCTGTGATTTAAAAAAGAGGGAGAACAGTGTTGAGATTACGACCACAGGAACTGGGTAGGCCTTCTTCAATGTCCTGTATGTGAGTGCCCTTTGGAATGTCATTTAACATGCTTGAGACTCAGTTTTCTTTTTTATAAATAGTAGGCAACAGTATCAGTGTCATAGGATTCCAGTAAGGATTAAGTCAGAACAGAGATTGATAATATAAGCAGCGTGAGCTATTATAAGCAGAGATATTTTATCCCCAATTCCAAGTGGTCCTTAGTAGGCTAATCAATATAGGGGGCCGAAAGCTAACTATGTTTTAGACAAGAATTTTGTTGTATACTATTGTCAGTCATTTTGTCATCACACTAATTGGCATGTGCTCTTTCCACATCTGCATATTATTGAGTCACACTGAGGCAAGGTGATTTTCTTTCTTTACAGGATCCCAGGTCAATCTCCTTTCCCATCGAACGTGTGGTGGCTCCAACTTTGGAAGGGAACCAGAGAATGAGGTCTGTGCTTCATGCTGAGAGAAGCCAACTGAAGAGAGAGAGTCTTTGCTTGGTCCCCACCAAAGTCAAGCTTCTTGCCTGCTAGGTTTGACTGGCCACTTCAAAACTCCTGCAACACTGTGTTCTCCCAACCATTTCACCCCCTACCATGCCCATCCAAAAAGACTATATGACATTTTTACTGAAACACAAGCAATGCAAACATACTGACTTAGCTCTGCTTCTGCATGTTTGCACATGCTATCATTTGTGTACACCATAAAGAAACTACAGTGTTTTGCTTGGTAATTTCATGAAATGAGAAGAAAGTTCACCTGTGCTTTAATAGAGTAGAAGCAAGCAATTAGCTGGGAAAAAAAAGACACTGCAAAAAGAAGGTTAAAAAATTCAGAGCTATTCTCCTGAATGTATTTTGATGAAAAAGTGATTTTATTTCTTTTTTATTTTAAAGATGTGGGGTACCTTTTGGGGTTAGGTATATAAGTGGTCATCGTACAGGTGAAGTTTGGGCCTCCCAATGGTCTTCACTTAGCCAGGTTTGGGATCAAGTACCCTTATTAATGTTATGTGCACCCCCCCTCCCTTCCCTGGCAGTGAAGAAGGACAAAATTATGGACTTTGCAGCAATTTGAATGGATTTAGAGTCTATCATACTCAATGATCTATCACAGAAACAAAGAACTGAGTACCACATGCTCACTCTTAAGTGGACCCTGAAAAAATGATTGCTTAATAAAAAGAGCAAACTCACTAATTTTCCATTCACTGACATTCCTTGACAAAACCTAAATGAGCTCCATCTGCCAGACCTAATAGTCCCTGCACTTACTAGTCCTTACTAGTCCTGTCTAGGGTTCAGTGGCTCCAGGTACCGCTGTAACTCTCTCCACATCCTGCCCCCCAACCTCAAAGTTGTCTGCAGCGAAATGCGCCTTTATTTTCATCCTTGCTGTAGTAACATAAAGGGTCTCTACTCCTGCCTAAGGCAAAGTCTGTTCACTGTGCTCTGGGTTTTGGACCCTCTCACTTCCTCAGGGACCTTGTTTCATCAACCTTCCTCTCTCTGTATGACAAACCTCTGACTCCCTATGACTTCTCTCAAGTCTCTGCCAACTTCCAAAAAGAAAAAATCAACAAGCACTTAACTTTTATTGTCCTCTATTCACCGGCTTGCATTTTTCTTTGCTTCAAACAGGGTAGCCTACATTTAGAGTTTAATCTCCTATTCATCCTAGCATGTGATACATTATGGTTTCTGCCCTCCCCACACCGATGAGACCAACATGTTAGGCTTCCTGAAAATACAATGCAAGAAGGAGCCTTTAAGTTGAGTCTTGGATGCTACCAAGAGGTCAAGGGTAGGGCACGGTATTCTGGGAGAGGATAACTTCTAGGTAGAGACTCATGCTTCCCTCCTCATCAGAATCTTTCAGCCAGGGTCACATGAGTCAATAGGTTTACATCTCACTCTTACTTGGCACATTCTTCAGGCTCACAAAAATATGCCATACACTGACACCTCTTTGTTTTCCTCTAACATTGTTTCCTTTCTGACTCCATAATCTCCATGCACACCCTGATACCCAGGTAAATGGTACTAACACCCTCCCTGCAATCGATCTTGTCTCTTTAACCATCTCTCAGCAATGCCTTCTTGATTATAAAACCAAAAGATCATAACTTTTACTTTGTTAGGACATCTAGGCAGATAGGCCCAACAGGTAATTAGAAAAGTTTATCTGTAACTCACAAGAGAATGCAAATAATCAATAATCCTATGCAAAGACTTTTCTCTCCTCACTCTTTCATTGCCATTTCCCATTCTTCCTCTTTTTTACATAAATTTAAAAGGTGCTTAACTTAAGGATATATTAAAAATTGGACAACTGAACCTCGGTAAAATAGAATTTTCTTTGGTATGGTTCCAGTTTGAGTAGACACGCAAGGTTGCAACTATTTGCAAAGGGAGGGCTAACAAAAGTGTAAGTTCCCATAGCATAAAAGCTTTCTAGAGTAAAAAATTTAAAACAGGAGTTGTCCACACTACAACTTTTAAACAGACTTTTTATGCTGAAAGTAGCACAAAGTTTGTTTAATATCCACAAAGCTGCATAAAGAACTATTGAGAAAACACTCGGGACAGCTGGAAAAACAAGGGAAACAGGAGGCAGGCACAAGGCCAGACACTGGGGCAGCCTCTCCATCTAAGCTAGTTAGTGCAGAGGCCCTGTAGGTGACCTGCATAAAGACAGAAGGCCCCAGGATACCGGGACAGTGGGCACCACACCAACAGCCAAGATAACAGTGGGGTGTGAACACAAACACAGGAAGCAAAGACTAGGACAACTACAGAAGGCAGATCCAGATGTGGTAAGCGCCAAGCAACACTGATACAGAGCTCCATAACTAAGCTGGCATAGGGCCACAGAATACGTGAATTGGAAGGGCCCCAGGTGATACCCAGACAAATATGGTGCCCTTTCCTGCCCTATCCTTCCCTTTCTGAAAGTTCAGTCCTAAAGCCTTTAAGTAGGGCAGAGAAAAGTAGGTATCTGTGTGGAGTTGGTGTGGGAGGAAAGCAGAGGTAGACCACTGCAGGTTGTCATAGCCAGAGCAGAGTGACGATACCTGCATAGCAACGTTGCATGGTGCAGGGAAATAGAACCCAGTGACCTGGTATGGTGATCAGAGCCCAAGCAGGCTGCGGAGGGCATCCACATGAGACATCAAGGGTACCCAGCATAAAATGGAGGAGCCCAATATTGGTGAGAAGAGTAAAAGAGAACAGGTCATGGTAGCAGTGATGAGGATGGGATATTCGTTATAGACAGGGAGACTGATCAAACACTAAAGACAATGGTAATTTTTTCAGAGAAGGTTTTTTTTTAAATATGGATAGGGAAGAAACTAGAATGAATACTATGGTGTTAGACTAAAATTGAAGGTACACTAGTACCCCCTTATCCATGGGGATATGTTCCAAGACTCGTGGATGCCCAGAACTGTGAATAGTACCAAACCCTACATATATTATGTTTTCTCTACCTGATAACCAAGAAGTCTACTAAGTGATTGACAGGTGAGTGATGTAGGCAGCATAGATACACTGGACCAATTTATGTTCCGGTTGGGACACAGCAGGACAGTGCAATATTTCATCACTACTCAGATTTTAAAACTTATTAATTGTGAGCCGGGCTCGGTGGCTCAGCCAGTACTCCCGCGCCTTGGGAGGCTGAGGTGAGTGTATTGCCTGAGCCCGCGGGTTTGAGACCTGCCTGGGCAACTTGGCGAGACCTCATCTCTACAATAAATCAAAAAAAATTTAGCTGGGCATGGTAGCACATGCCTGTAGTTCCAGCTACTTGGAAGGCTGAGGCGGAAGGATCGCCGGAGCCCAGCAGGTCGAGGCTGCAATGGCTGGGAGTGGCCACTGCACTCCAGTGTGGGTGACAGAGTGAGACTCCAACTCAAAAAAAAAAAACAAAGCAAAACTTATTAATTGTGTATATCTGAAATTTTTCATTT
Source organism: Carlito syrichta (assembly GCF_000164805.1). Taxonomy (NCBI): domain Eukaryota; kingdom Metazoa; phylum Chordata; class Mammalia; order Primates; family Tarsiidae; genus Carlito; species Carlito syrichta. The sequence continues at coordinate 127,511 of NW_007248778.1, forward strand.
AATATTTTCAGACCACGGTTGGTCTTGGGTAACTGAAATCAAAACTATGGATATGGGAGGCTACTACACTAATGTAAATTCATAATTTTCTATATATGTAATTAGATATACTAATAACTATAGATGCAATTGTGTATTGTGATTTACATGCACATATATGTGTATATACACATATTCTCCAGCTCTGTCCATTGAGAGGGCCTGGAACAGCGGCACCCAATAACAATGAGCACATTTAGTGCTCAGATCTTTGCTTCTAAATACCACTCTCCACTAGAGAAAAGAAAAAAAGAGAGAAATGACTATAGGGCTGAGAACGTACAAGACGAGCCCAGAATGTCATTGTACCAGAAAACAAGAGCATGCTCAAAGAATGATGGGTCAAGTCAAAAGGACACAGAAGCCAGATTGAAGGGGTTCCCAGTGGCCAAATTGAGATAATTGAGCATCACAATAAATAATAATATGTTGTATCCCAGTCAATACTGACAGACACTAAATAATTATATATTAGCATGAACATAGCACAATTCCTACTAATATAAGTAAATGAATGAATAAATTGAAAGTCTGATGAGGAACAGAATGTTTGAATAGTTTCATAGTATTTTCCCTTAAAAATTAATTAAAATAGAAAAAGACCAATTTCACAATGAAGCAGCCTGGTAAATATCACTTTAATCAAGTAATCAAAATAAGCATCATAAGCAATGGGACAAATCAAAAGCATGTGACACCTGATAGGACACAATGAGACAATAAAGGGTAACTTCTGGCTAATTAGGCTGTCCATTTGTGTTGCTGTAAAGGAGTACATGAGACTGATGACTTATAAAGAAAAGAGGTTTATTTGGTTCATGGTTCTGCAGACTGTAGAAGCATGGCTCCAGCATCTGCTTCTGATTAAGGCTTTAGGAAGCTTCCACTCATGCTGGAAGGCGAAGTGGAGCGGGCATAACATGGTGAGGGAGGAAACAAGAGAGAAGGAAGTGCCAGACTCTTTTCAACAGCCAATTCTTGAAAGAACTAAGAGTGAGAACTCACTCCCATGAGAACGGCACCAAGCCATTCATAAAGGATCTGCCCTCATGACCCAAGCACCTCCACTCCAATCCAAGCACAGGCCCTTACCTCCAACATTAAGGATCAAATAGCCACATGAGATTTGGAGAGGACAAATACCCAAACTACATTAGATGCATAATCTGAATCAAATAATGAGTGAACAAACCCAAATTGAGGGACATTCTACAAAATAACTGTACTGTAATCTTCAAAACTGTCATGGTCATAAGAGCTAAGGAAAGACTGAGGAAATGTTCTAGAATGAAGAAACTGGACACTTGATAACTAAATGCCACAGGTGCATCTAGACACCCTTTGCTATAAATAACATTATCAAAACAATTAGCAAAGTTTGAATGAGATCTGAGGGTTAGACTGTAATAGGGTCAGAGAACAAATATTAACATTCTGATTTTGATGGCTGCCTGTTGTTTTGCAAAAGATTGTCCTTGTTTACTTGAAATACATGCTCAATTGTTAAAAGAAGACAGCAATATTGAGTGGGCAACTTTCTCTCAAATGGTTCAGGAAAGAAAAATTAAGTTCTAGGTCTATACTTAGAGTTTTTCATAAGTTTGAGATTATCTTAAAACAAAACAAAAACCACGTAAGAAAATGTTACTTAAGTCTTGTTTCTTTCCTTAGAAAATCTGAAATAACTTTAAATACCATTTAAGTAAATTAAACACCCTCCCATCCCACACATACAACAACAGATTAATGTTAAGTCAAAAAATCCAGATACAAAAAAACAGTACATACTACGTGATGACATTTAGATAAAATTTTTAAAACATGCAAATCTAATCTTTGGTGTTAAAAGTCAAAATAGCATTGATACTTGGGGTGGACTGGTGCCCAAAAGGGAAAATTTACCACACCATTATATAAGCTCTGCCACTTTTAAATTTTATATACATCATGAGCTCTTATGTCTGGCTTCTTTTTGTTAACATTATGTTTGTGGGACACATCCATATTTTTTTTTAAAGCAAGATTTATTAAGAGGACAAAAAAGCTCCCACAGTATGAGGTGACCCGTGGGGGTTGCCCCATATTTTTGCATGTAGCAGTAATTCATTCATTTACAATGCTGTGGAGCATTTCATTGTGTGAATATATGACAATGTATTCATCATCTTGTAACAATGTTTGGTTCTGCCAGCTGTGGTTGTTATGAACAATCCTGCTAGGAACATTATTTTACATGCATCTTGTTACGCGTAAGCATGTAATTCTGTAGAAGTGAGAACGCTGCACAATAGGGTATGGTCAAATGTAGTTGATAATGACAAACAATTTCCTATGTCATTGACCCAAGTAAAATTCTCACAGGCAGTGTATAAAATTTTCTAATTCATTTTTATTTCCAGTGTTGTCCACAACTTCCAATACTTAGTAGATGTTCCATGTCTTTGTTGAACTAAATTCATCTCTCCCTAAAACAACCACCTAAACATCAGGCTTTCACAGTGACTCTCTCTACCCCCCTCTTCCTCCATTTATTTTCACAATAAAACCAAACATTTAAAATGCTATAATAGCCCCAGAGCTAGTAATAAAATTGAGTTCTGAAACCTTTTTTTTTTTCTCATTTTTCGACCCACTTTTCTGGTTCTAGGTCTAACACCCATCCTCTAGGAAGACAGCCCTGGTTGCTGCTACAGATCTAGTGTTTTCCTCCATTCTCTAGGAGGAGTAATTATAAGCACCACAAAATTTAACAATTTAGCAAATATGCAGTACAAAGGCTTTGAAGGCGAGACTGGATGTCTTGGTGGGGAATGGGGAGGCAGCTACATCTTATATTTCTTTGTGTCCTCCAACAGTAGTTAGTACTGTGTAGAGCAGTCTCCCCAAATTTTTGTCATCAGGGACCGGTTTTGTAGAAGATAATTTTTCCCAAAATGGGGGGGGGGGACGTGGAGGGCGCGGCGAGGGAGGAGAAGTGCAGTTAGACCTCACTGCTAATGTTAATCTGAATTTGCAGCTGCTCCCCAGTGCTAGCATCACCTCCTCCACTCCAACTCAGATCATCAGGCATTAGATTCTCATAAGGAGCGCAACAGCCTAGATCTCTCGTATGTGCAGTTCACAATAAAATTCACACTCCTATGAGAATCTAATGCCACTGTGATCTGATAGGAGGCGGTAATGTGAGTCATGAGGAGTGGCCATAAATACAGATGAAGCTTCGCTCACTCACCCGCCACTCACTTCCTGTTGTGTGACTCCCCTGTCCATGGCCTGGGGATAGGGAACCCCTAGCAGAGCATGCACTGAGTACCCCAGAAATACTTGTTAACAAATTCCTGAAGCTTTGTTCTGATGAAGGAAGTATTTGTTTCCCGAGGTTTGAAGGCTTCTGGACACAACCATAGAGCAATGTATCCTTCAAAAGACAAAGTTTCACTCCAATTAGCTCATTTGATGATCAAAAGCCATGCTCTTAGGCTTCATCAAGCTGTAGCAATATTGCTTCTTCCTTCTTGTTATGTTAGATTAACAGCAGGAGCTTCTCTTGGCCACCAATACCTCTTTGCTCTCTTCTCTCCCCCATCTGCTACTTATTCAGACAAGACACCAGCTAACAGCTGTCTCTGATCAAGTTCCACAGAGAAAACAAATGACTTTGAGGAGGGGCTCTGTCCTCCAGCAGAACTCCCAAGATGGCCAGTGAGATGAACTGAAAGTGAAGCCCTAATCCAGCTCAAAGGGCCCTGAGATAAGGAAAACATTAAAAGAAGCTTTCTTAAAGGTACCACCTCACATAAATGTAGATCTATCTCATGGCTGTGTCTTCACATATCCACAAGCATATTCCATCTGTCCAGACTCAAGAGTGGCACTCTCACTTAAACCTGAGAAGACCACATGTTCATTACCCATGAGCTAGTATTAAATAATAGGAAGTTTCAACACGTGGGTAAAAGCCCAGTATGGTTATGCCCAAATGACCAAATGTAGAATTACTCAACTTCCAATGAAAAATAAAAGTAGTGGTAAGTCAGGCAGGGGCACACCAAATCACACATAACCCTGGAGAGATGAAGGTATTATAAGGAAACAGGCCACCTCTAATGAATGGGCACAGCACTTGTAAGATGAAGGAGGCAGAAAACTGTATTTACCAGAAGATTCGTCGGGGAGGGGGGCAGTGGTGGGGAACTAATTCTGTTTCCCAGGATGCTCTCTCACGTCATTCCACAAAGAGTGAGCAAGGAAATGACTGAATGCCTGGGGCTGCCCAGACCTCCAGGCTCCATGGAGTGGCTCAGCTCAGTCAGAATCCAGAACCGGACGTTATCACCCAACAGGAGTCAGCACAAGAGCAGAGGACGGACAAATGACGACAGGTAGAGCAACACAGTGAGATGCGAGATGAAGGGATTTCAGAAGCTTTTATGAATGTGAAATGCTGAAGAACAACGTCTACACAGGATTTTAAGAAAACTTTCTGTATAAAGTTTCCTCTGAAGCACTAGTTCATATCATGAATAATATCATTCTCCAACCCTGATATGTCAAATTTGGGTTTTTCCCTCACTGCTACTGATTGCAAAAACTGGACCTTGGGGAGTCCCACCTTTTATAGATTACTTAAGGTCGTTGGGATTGTTGAGATGTATTCTGAATCAGTTGCCCCAATGACATCCTAGGGAAAATACAAGCAAGGTTTCTACTCTCAGGAGAAGCGCTTTCAGTGTCAATTACCTGGGGTAACTGCAAATTCCAAGACTGAAAAACACAACTGAGAGGGCAGGTCTTGGAGAAGCAGAAAGGAAAGCATGACTCTAGAATCTAGATTATTATATTACAAACGTGGCTCTATCAGAATCACCTGAGTGGCTTTAATAAATACACACACACACACACACACATACTCCCAAGCTGCTCTCTAGAATCACTCAACCAGAATTTCCAAGAGTAAAATCCAAAGCCCTATATTTCTTCTTAAAATTTCCCAAGGGATCTGGAAATATGACCAGATTTAGAATTTTTAGAACACAAATCTGATCACATCTCCACAAACCCTCTGACTTACCTCTAAGGTTTCCCATTGGTTTTTGTTTGTTTGTTTATTTATTTGCTTCCTTTTTGAGTTGGAGTCTTACTCTGCAGTGGCACATTCATGGCCACCCCAGCATTGACTTGTGGGCTCAGGCGATCTTTCCGCCTCCACCTTCTAAGTAGCCGGAACTACAGGCATGCACTACCACACCTGGCTAATTTTTTATTTATTGTAGAGACCAGGTCTCGCCAAGTTGCTCAAGCTGGTCTCGAACTTGCATGCTCAGGCAATCCACTCTCCTCAGCCTCCCAAAGTGGTGGGATTGCAGGCTGAGCCACCGAGCCTAGCCTTCCCATTGCTCTTAGAATAAAAACCAAAATCACATCCAGGGCCCACAAAGACCCTACCCTCACTGGCACTGCCTTCCCTGTCCTTCCTCTTGCACTCTGCTCTTCAGCTGTACTGATCTTCCAACTCCCTCAGGAGCTTCCCTTGCTCCCTTCTGCCTAAGGCCTGTGCATGTATCCAACCAATTCATTTTCTCCAATTCATTCTTCAACCTAGTGAAAAGCTACTTCCTTGAAAAAGCCATTTACTAAATCTCAGATGTCAATGGGTCCTTCCTTTATATGTCCCTATAAATAACATTCTTAGCACTTGTCAACATCCTAAATTATATGTCTGCAATGATCTATCTAAAATCTAATACTGACAGCTAAGCACAATGGCATCATTCTTATATTGTAGACATTTATTCATGGTAGCAGTAAGATGCTGGTATTTGCACTTCTTCATGTAAGCATTCGCTGTGGAATCTTTCCAAGATGAACATTAATGAAATGCAGAGGGCACCTGTAGGGAGTAGTCAAGGGGTTATTTTATTGTGCCCAGCTGTTGAAGCCAACTCCCTGAAGCAAGCCACTGTCACAGGAGGACTTAGAATACAGACCTTCTGGTTCCAGCTTCAGGGCTTGGCCCTACTGTGCCACCAGGTTACAGCTTAGTCTGGGAATTCCAAAGTGTTTCCTTTACATACCCAACTTCCGTTCTAAACAGAGACACTGAGATTTTAAAAGTCTACAGCCAGAATTCCCCTCTATGAGCTGCGCATGGTGACATGAACCTATAGTCCCAGCTACTCCGGAGGCTAAAGCAAGAAGATCACTTGAGACAAGGAGTTTGAGATTATATTGTGCCATGATTATACCTGTGAATAGCCACTGCACTGCAGCCTGGGCAACACAGCAAGACCCTATCTCTGAAAAAAAAAATGCCTTCCTTTTAAGGCTGAGTAATATATGGAATTTTATATAGAATGTACAGAACATTATTCAGCCCTAAAAAGGAATAAAATTCTGGCACATGTTACAGCATAGATACACTTTGAAGACATTATGCTAAGCAAAATAAACTAGTCACAAAAAGACAAATTCTGTATGGTTTCACTTATATGAGATTCCCAGACTGGTCAAATTCATAGAGACAGAAAATAGAACAGTGATTTCTAGGGACTTGGGGGAGAGGGAAAATGGATAATTATTGTTTAATGTGTACAGAATTTCTATTTGGGAAGTTGAAAAAGTTTTGGAGATGGTTGATAGTGAATATACTTAATGTCATGTGCATGTACTTAATGTGATGAACAAGGTAAATGTACTTAATGTCACTGAACTTTATGCCTGAAATGGTTAGAATGGGAAATATTATGTATATTTTATCACAATTTTTAAAAGCCTGTAATCAATGTCTCTGGAAGGATAGGTAAGAAAGTTGTTCTCAGAAGGTGAACTTGGTGGTTCTGGAAGGTAGAGGCAGGAGGGAGATGTATTTTATAGCATAAACCCTTTTTAATCTTTTGAATGTTGCAGCATGGGACTGTATTACCTGCTTTAAAAAACAATTATAAGATGAAGAGGGAAAAAAACCTAGATTCCGCTCAATTGATGAGTTTTGCTCTAAGTACATGATTTGTTCTTACCCTATAGTCTGTACCAAGCAGTCATAGGGGAAGGAAGATACCACAAGATTGTGACTGACTCTTGCCATGAGTATCTAATGGTTCACACCACCAGCAGGTGCTGCTCCTGCCAGCAGCACACCAGTTAGAGTGGGCAAAAGGGAACTTCCTGATCCCAGATGGCACATTCTCTCAGACGTAACTACTCAGCAGAAAGGCTGATGAGGATAGAGGGTTAATCAGATCTCAGGGCAAGCTGCTCACAATGGCTTCTGGGAAGCTTTGTTCCCTTTTACAGGAGTTTCTGGTGTGGCACTATGCTAAGTATTACACATCTACTATCTCAAGCACTCCTTCAACCAGCCAATGAATCGATATTGTTAGCCTCTTTTACAATCTCAGAGATAATGTGCCCAAAGTTACAAAGCTAATGACTGAAATCTGCCTACCTCAAGAACTCAACAGTGTCTTACCACCGTAGGCCTCCTTCATCCAAGTGGTTTTTCATCACAGGAATAGTTCTGGCTCCAGCACTGTCCTGCCAACATCCCTTCCCACAGCACAGAAAATGTTAAGTGTAATTATCTACGTTGGGTACAACTTGGGCATTATTTCTCACTATAACATTTTTTAACTTTTGAGTTTTTTAGATTCAGTTTTCCAAGACAGGTTTGTGCCCACTCACCAATAAAACAAACAAACAACAATATACCTATTTTTTCATACATCACCACAAGAGTATATGTGCCTTGGTCAGAGTTTCTGAGTTCTATGAGATCTCAGAAACTATTTAGCCTTCATTGGCGTGGAATCTTGAGTGTTAAGGGACTTCCCTTAGAGCTTCCAGCCCAATAGGAGCATCAGACGTAAAGTTTAGGTCTCCCAATTCCAAGTCCAATACTTCTGAATAACAAAATACTCTTTGGAAATCTTAAGCCTAAATCACAATGGACTAAGTTAGAAATAAAAGCAAAAAAGGAAGAAAAGTCTATTTTTCAAACTTGAATCTCTTTATCAACACAGTTTAATTAACTAGTTGAAGTAGCAGAATCAACTAGTAAAAGAGAGAATCCTTTCCAAAGGAAAGATATTAAGCATTTACCAATACATTTCAAATCATTCCCGGTCATTGCCAAGGCAACTGTCATCACAGCCTTCCAGATGAAAAGGAATGTCTGCTCAGAAGGAAAACTGAATTGTTGCCCAGTCCCCCCACACTATCCATCCTCCAACTTTAGATGTGCCCTCTGCTCCAACACAATTTCAAATAGATGATTATCAGGGGTGCATCTTTCTCAGTTTAACTCTAACAGATTTCATCCCTTTATCCCACACCACAGGTTCAGGCAAAATCTCTCTGTGGATTCATTACGCATTAGCTACCTTTCTTCCCCTATTACGAACACACACACACACACACACACACACACACACACACACACACATCATAGCCTGCCCCTCTACCTGCAATAAACTCTGACTTGTCTGGAAGCTCTGCCATGAGTAGCCTATTTCTCATGTTCTTTCCTTAACAAGCTCGTTGAGGTGGGAAAAGATAAGAAACCATTGACTATCCTTAGGGATAGCTTAGGCCTTATTTTAGCTGACAGCTCAACCTCCTGTGTTTCTTCTGCAAATGTGCTTTAAAATTTAATTTAAAAAAAAACCTAAAACAAAGCAAGAGCAAGAAAAAAAGGAATGCCAACGAGAAAGACCAGGAAACCCACAAATAGGGAAACAAAATCAGTCCTTAGAGATGAGTTGGGAATGTTGAAGGCTCAGAAAAAGAAAAAAATTAGTTGCAAGCTTTAAAAAAAATTTCAAAAAGGCTTGCTAGGAAAAAAAAAAAAGTCCTGCTTGGAGGAAAGATAGTGTTATCTGATGACCCAGTAAGAGACTGGGAAGTTGTGCATTTTAAAATTGCGTGACTCATTCCTTAGGGCCAAAGCAGAAATGAAATGAGGAAAAAAAAAAAATCAGAGAAAAATCTGCCTGTAAACAGAATGCTGGGGTAAGTTGTGGGTGGATGGATAAAGGGAAGAAGGGGGATCTGTGACATCAAATGTGACTGCTTGATATAAAAGTGTTTATAAATTTCATACTCCGATAAACCTGTTTCTCAAAATAGTTTACTGTCCTCCTAGTCAATTTAACTACAGAATGATGAAGGAATGTCTAACTGGCAGTGTGCAGTCTGCAAGTTAGAGAAACAGTCTGGCAAAAAGCACTAGTGTATGAAAGTCACTCTTTTCCAATAAATGTTTGAAATATCTCAAGGAGGAAAATAAACAAATCAAACAATATTCAACATTGGGAAAATAACTGAGAGGGTCATTTTTTTATGTGTTGAGCAGATTTTTTGGTGTTTGCCTATTTGAAAGGCCTTAAAAGCAAATAACCAAGTATAATCAATGAAAAAGGCAAACAGACAGGACAGCTGCAGTGTTAACTAATAGTTTGTGGCAACATGGAAAGAGAAACACATGCATACCTTCTCCAAATTCTTAGTCAAGGATACAGAATATAATAGAAGTCAGGTAGCCACAGCCCAGGAGCAAAGGCTATGCCTCCTGTCCCTGTTGTCCCAGGGAGTACTGCAAACCTCAGCCCTGTCTGCAAGGATGGTGCCCTTCCAAACTGACAGGAAGCCTAATTCTTGTTTTGCCAGTGCCCTTTTATACTCAAACTTTGATTACTATCTTGGAAAACTCCACACTTAACAATCTCATAAGGGAATATTTATAACATCAAGGTCTCCTTAGTCTTAACTCAAAGTTAGCATCAACAAGGCCCACCTCCTTGATGTGGGAATGAAACCATAAACATTACTTGTTGTCATTTTCTGTCCCAGCCCTTCAGGAGCCCAGAAAGTCTGTTCCTCTCAACAGCTAAGATGATACTAAAACAAGAGATGATTGCTTGACACACTCATCAGTTAGATGAGAATTAAAGAACCTGAGAGGAACCAGCAGCTGTTCTGGTAAGAGCTTCCATGCCAAGAACATGGATTTGAACATAACGAAACACTGCAGAGAACAGAAGAGCAGAAAAGGATGACAATGAATGGGTACTCTGGCCAAATGACCCATCTTATTTTGGTTTCCAAATTCCCATGTATCTTCTCGGTCTTTTTCTGAATTACATTATCTAAGATTCCTCTTCCACTCCTTTACCCATCAACATTGATTAGAGCAGCATCATTCCCTGCTACTGTTTTTAAGCATCATTAGGCTTTCAGGCAAACAATTTGCCACAAGGAGGCAAGACATAAAAGGGTGAACTCAAATAGAATTAGTGTCTCTGGGTTTAATGGGTCAGTGCTTCCCAAATTTTAATGCACATAGAAATCACCTGGGGATCTTTTTAAGATTTAGATCTGATTCAACAGATCAGGATTAGGATCTCAGAATCTGCATTTTCAACAAGTTCCCAGATGATACCCATCCTGCTGGCCCACAGGGTACAAGGATCCAGTTCACCCAAAGTAACAGAGCCAAAGAAGCAAAGTCTTGTCTAAGATCACACAGTTAGTAAGTGAATGGGCCAGGATCTGCATTCAGCTCCTCTGACTCCCTAATTGTTCTGTGTGAAAAATATGTCAAGCCTCCACATAGGTTGTCTGATTAAAAATAAATCAGTTGTGCCATACAGAAAACAGGTAAAACATTTTTTAATTACAGAACATAAAAACCTGGACCTCCTATTTGACCATTTTTCAAAGTTCTTATTAATATCTGTAAGTCAATGAAGACATTTTTTAAATGAATTAGATCACTCTATTATTTAAGCTCCCTAGACCTGTAATTCATGCTGGGACAATAAGAAAGAAATATTAACACATGAACATCTAGAGGGAGACGCTGGGTACCTAGTCTTCAGTTTCTGTAAAGAACACAGAACCAAAATTCAAAGTTAATTCTCCAGAAAAGAGATATACATGAGATGGAAGTAACATGATATACATGAGATGGAAGTAACATCTGTGTTCTACACTGGTGTGGATCCTTAAGTCAAGTCATTAATCTATAAATAGAGCATCAACCTCTTTCTCCCCCGTCACAGCAGAAAGTCATTCTTCATTCCTTCTCCTATACCATCGCTGAACTATAGGCGGGGCTGCTAATTTTAGGCCCAGAAAAAGGGGGGGAAATGTTACTTTTTCAAATATAGGTTCTTCAGTTCTCTCCCCTCCCACCTCCAATCCACCACGATGGGAACTCACAAAATGAACCTGATGAAGTAAAAAAATAAGCAGAAAGATGAAATGGGAGAGAGGACAACCAAACACCCATATTTATGAGCCTGCAGTACAAGTGAAAGTAAGGGGTGGAATTTCTGCCAGCCAGAGGCCCCATTCCAAAGTCTCATGTCTGAGTAAGCATGGGTCTTATCAGGCAACCCCCAAAGGTCAGGAGTCAGAGAGAATGCCTCATCCTGGGAGCAGTGTTAGGGGATAAATAGAGCATTTATTTCCCTCCTTCTGGTGAGGAACAACAAACCCTGACATGGAGGCATCCCACAGCTCAAATGAGTGAGTGATTTCTGCCAATGAGACACGAAGTTCCTGATCAGGAAGCAAGGCAAGAAACCTCGCTGGGCAAATTTTCCCACACAACTCTGCCAGTGAATTCCGTTCATCAGCTACATCACTCCAGGCTTCAGCTGGAGTTCAAGAACAAGAGGGCAGAAATGGTCACACTCTGACAGTATGGAAAAGGAATTGACCAGTGGAACAGGATAGAGACTCCGGAAGCAAAACCTCAGTTTCTCAACCAACTCATCTTCAACAAAGCCTCCAGTTACAACCACTGGGGAGAAGAGAAACTTGTTCAGCAAAGATACTGAGAAAACTGGCTTACCACATTCAGAAGATTGAAACAGGAACTCTACTTAACACCATACACAAAAATCAACTCCAAATGGATCAAAGACCAAAACGTAAAACCTTAAACTATAAGAATATTAGAAAATGCAGGGGACACCCTTATGGAAATTGGAATAGATCACCAATTCCTGGTCAAAACCCCAAATGCCTGTGCCATAAGAGATAAGATAGAAAAGTGGGACCTCATCAAACTGAAAAGCTGCAAAGCAAAAGAAACCATCAAGAGAGCAGGGAGAAACCCAAAGACAGGGAAAAAATATTTGCCAACTGTATACCTGAAAAAAGCCTAACATAAAGGATCTAAAGCAACTCAAATGTGCCAAAAGGAAAAAAGCAACCAATCCATATTAAAATGTGAGCAAAAGATAGGACTAGACTTCTCAAAAGAAGACATACAAGCAGCCAACAGAAACATGAAAAGATGTCAGTCTCATTAATCATCAAAGAAATGCAACTTAAAACCACACTGAGATACTACCTAACTCCAGCCAAGATGGCCATCATCAAAAACTCAAAAAACAACAAATGCTGGAGAGAATGTGGGGGAAAGGGAACACTTCTACACTGTTGATAGGAGTGTAAACTAATACAACCTCTGTGGAAAACAGTGTGGCGATTCCTAAAAAATCTAAAAATCAGCCTTCCATACAACCCGGCAATTCCCCTTTCTGCAAATATACTCGAAGGAACTCAAATCATTCTATAAAAAAGATACCTGCATATGCATGTGTATTGCAGCACTATTCACAATAACAGAAACAGGGAACCAACTGTACTGCCCATTGAAACTGGACTGGATTTTTTAAAATGTGGTACATATACATAACAGAATATTATGTAGCCATAAAGAAGGACAAAATTATGGACTTCACAGCAACTACGATGGATTTAGAGTCTATAATACTCAATGGTCTATCACAGAAATAAAGAACTGAGTAACACGTGTTCTCACTCATAAACGGACCCTGAACACTTACCATAATGCTACAAGAACGGGATTGGCAGAAGCCAGAAACTGCCAAGGGGGGGCACATAACATCAATAAGGGTACCTGATCTCAAACCAGGTGAAGTGGGGACCAAGGGGAGGCCCAAACTTCACCTATACAATGACCAGGTGTACAGTTCAAGAAGTGTTGTGAACTGTACAACACTTCTTGAAAAAAATAAAAAAACTTTTTTTAAAAAGATTATATAAAGAAACAATCTTGCTATCTACTTAACTTCCTCTCTACAAAAATAAACTTATCCATAAGCTAATGAAGTAGCCTTGTCATGTGGTCACACAAATTCATACAAACATAAAAATGTTACATTCATGGGGCACTGAAGAATGTTCTAAATTTAACATTTAAAATGACTTATACAATGAAATACTAATCCTTATAAATATTTTTTTTAAAGAAAAAGAAAAAGAAAGAAAGAAAAGGAAACAGCAGGCCGTTCCATCTGGGCCAAGAGCTGAACTGCACTTGAGGGAGTAATGTAGAATGAAACACATCCCTCTCCACAGAGGCCACATCATATAGCACAGATTTTTAACTGTCACTAATCCTCATTTGTTGCATTCACGCAGCAAGATGCCGAGAATGTGTCACCTTTGCATTTTTGGAGATTAGAATCTAACAAAGTTTAAAGAGTTCAAATTATGGTAACAGTACCCCCTAGCACAAATCAATAGCTTGCTGGTTAGAAGCTGGAAAACTATTCCAAAACTCCATAGTGCTCCACATGTTGAAAGTTGGAGAATTAAATTTCTTTTCAGAGCAGACAGTCTATTTATTCTGGTGAGAAAAATAAAAGTCCTCTTCATCTCAATGTAAATAAAGGTGGCTAAACAGGGAAACAATGGGCATGTTGCCTCAAACATGACTACTGGGTTTATATTTCAGCAGAAATGTGTCACTGCAATTTTGAGTATCTGTATGGAATATTTGTTTTTCCTCTACATATCTGAGTTTTTACATAATTGTGTATTCTTGAAGGCCTCCTCTTTTGTGTTTCAGGTCAAACAGTTATTCACTGGAGAACAGAAGCAATGACCCCAAAAGTTTCAGGAAATAGACATAGACTTGTTCCTTACTTCACATCAAAGGAGAGATTGGTATCACAGAAACAAAGAACTGAGTACCACATGTTCTCACTCATAAGCAAACCTTGAGCAACTATCGTAATACTATAAGAAAGGGATTGGCAGTAGTGAGAAACTGCCAGGGGAGGGGGATACACCTCATCAACAAGGGTACCATAATGAACATTTATATACCTAACCCTGAATTGTATCCCACATCTTCAAAATAAAAAATTAAATTTTTTTTTAAAAAAAGGAGAGATTGGGAACAAGAATTGGTCAGGACTTGCTGCAGCTCAATGGAAAAGGATCTGTTGATTAATGCATACACACACCTCATCTCCCTGCACTGCTGTTTGAGAATGAATAACTCAGGCCTCAGGAAACATGCAGGTGATAAACTATTGCATCCTAGGGTGACTGTCATCTGGGACCACAAAGCTAGGCCAAATCCCAAAGGTAGGGAGCTCAGTGACTCCAGCAGTCACACATATTTGTGAAATTTGCAAGAAGCCATGAAGGGGAGGAAGATGAAATTGAAAGAGTTACATGCTTCAGAAAAAATAGCAGCTGGGTACATACCAGTAGAACAAATTACACAGGAGGCTGAGGCAGGAGGATCACTTGAGCCCAAAAGTTTGAGTCCAGTCTGGGCAACACAGCAGGACTTCATCTCTAACTTAAAAAGTAAAATGGGCAAAGAAACTGGGGACTTTCTTTAAAAAAAAAAAAAGCATTCAAATGGCCAAGAAAAAGAGAGAAAAAGCCCAGATAAACACAATCAGAAACACAAAAGATGAAGTCACATATGACCCTGAAGAAATACAAAAGATTATTAGAGACTACTATGTACACTTGTATGGAAACAAACTTGAAAACCTTAAGGAAATGGAGGACTTTCTGACATCACACAACCTGCCTAGGTTGAAACAAGAAGAAATTGAGACCCTAAATAGACCAATAACAATCAAGGAAATTGACTATGTAATAAGAAAACTACCCACCAAAAAAAGTCCTGGACCAGATGACTTTCCAGCAGAATTCTTTTTTTTTTTTTTTTTTTGAGTTGGAGTTTCACTCTGTCACCCAGACTGGAGTGCAGTGGTTGCTCCCGGCCACCACAGCCTCGACCTGCTGGGTTCCAGCGATCCTTCAGCCTCAGCCTTCCGAGTAGCCGGAATTACAGGCACGCGCTACCACGCCCAGCTGATTTTTTGATTTATTGTAGAGATTAGGTCTCGCTGCCCAGGCGGGTCTCGAACCCACGGGCTCAGGCAATCCACTCACCTCAGCCTCCCAAGGCGTGGGATTACAGGCTGAGCCACCGAGACCGGCAGCAGAATTCTACAAGACATTTAAGGAGGAGCTGATACCAATCCTACTGAAGGTATTCCAGGTGACTGAGAAAGATGGAACTCTCCCCAAATCATTTTACGAAGCTAACATCACATTGATACCCAAGCCAGGTAAAGACCCAACAAAGACAGAGAACTACAGGCCAATATCTTTGATGAACATAGATGCTAAAATTATCAACAAGATCCTAGCAAACCAGATTCAACAACACATCTCAAAAATCAACCATCATGACCAAGTAGGCTTCATCCCTGGGATGCAAGACTGGTTCAACATTCGTAAAACCATAAATGTAATTAAATACATCAACAGATGTCAAAACAAAACCACATGATTATATCATTAGATGTTTCTGATAAAATCCAACACTCTTTCTTGATAAAAACCCTTGAACATCTAGACATATGGGGAACATACCTCAAAATAGTAAAAGCCATCACGAGAAACCCACAGCCAGTATACTCCTAAACGGACAAAAACTGGAAACATTTCCCCTGAAAACTGGAACAAGACAGGATGCCCACTCTCACCCCTCCTGTTCAATATAGTATTGGAAGTCCTGACTAGAGCAATCAGAGAAGAGAAGGCATTCAGGGGTATCCAAATAGGAAAAGAGGAAGTCAGGTTATCTCTCTTTGCAGATGACATGATTGTGTACCTTGAAAACACAAGAGAATCTGTCAAAAACCTCCTTACACTGATAAAGGACTTTGGCAAAGTCTCGGATATAAAATAAATGTGCAAAAGACAATCGCATTTCTTTACACCAATAATAAACAAACAGAAACCCAAATAAAAAACACAATTCCATTCACAATAGCCACAAAAAAAAATGAAATATCTTGGCATCTTCCTAACCAGAAACGTGAAAGCCTTTACAATGAAAACTACAAAACACTGCTCAAAGAAATCAAAGATGACACAAACAAGTGGAAAAATATCCCATGCTCATGGATTGGAAGAATCAATATTGTGAAGATGTCCATCCTACCTAAGGCAATCTACAGATTTAATGCAATACCCATCAAATTACCTGCAACATTCTTCTCAGACCTAGAAAAAACAATACAGGAATTCATATGGAAACACAAATGACCAAGAATAGCCAGAACAATCCTCAGCGAAAAAAAAACAAAGCAGATGGTATCACATTACCAGACTTCAAACTTTACTGTAAAGCTACAATCATCAAAACAGCTTGGTATTGGTATAGGAACAGGCATATAGACCAATGGAATAGAATTGAGATTCCAGAAGCAAAACCTCAATTTCTCAACCAACTTATCTTTGACAAAGCCTCCACCACCTACCACTGGGGAGAGGAGAACCTATTCAGTAAATGGTACTGGGAAAACTGGCTGACCACAGGCAGAATACTCAAACAAGACTCCTATCTGTCCCCATACACAAAAATTAACTCTAAATGGATTAGAGACCTAAATGTAAAACCTAAAACCATAAGAACCTTAGAAAATGCAGGACATACCCTTATGGAAATTGGAACTGGCATCCAATTCCTGAACAAAACCCAAAACCCACAGGCCATATGAGATAAGATAGACAAGTGGGACCTTTTAAACTGACAAGCTTCTGCAAAACCAAAGAAACCATCAAGAGAGCAGGGAGACAGCCCACAGACTGGGAAAAAGTATTTGTCAACTCCAAGTCCAACAAAGGCTTAATATCTTGGATCTTCAAGGAACTCAAATGTGCTGAAAAGAAAAAAACAAACAACCCCATTATAAAGTGGGTAAAAGATATGAACAGACACTTTTTAAAGGAAGACATCCAAGCAGCCAACAGACACATGAAGAAATGTTCAACCTCACTAATCATCAAGGAGATGCAAATCAAAACCACACTGAGATACCACCTAACTCCAGTCAAAATGGCAATTATCAATAACTCAAAAAATAACATTTGCTGGAGAGGGTATGGTGAAAAGGGAACACTTCTACACTGTTGGTGGGAGTGTAAACTAGTGCAACCTCTGTGAAAAATAGTGTGGCAATTCCTAAAAGCTCTAAATATCGATCTCCCATATGACCCTGCAATCCCCCTACTGGGAATATACCCTGAAGAACTCAAATCACTCTATGAAAAAGATACCTGCACATGTATATTTATTGCAGCATTGTTCACAATAGCAAGAACCTGGAACCAACCATGCTGTCCATCAAAAGAGGACTGGATTTTAAAAATGTGGTACATATACATGATGGAATGCTACACAGCCATAAAAAAGAACAAAATCATGAATTTTGCAGCAACCTGGATGGAACTAGAGTCTATAATACTGAGTGACCGCTCACAGAAACAAAGATCTGAGTATCACATGTTCTCACTCATATAGTGGACCTTGAACATCCATCGTAATACTATAAGAAGAGGACTGACAGTGGTGGGAAACCATGGGAAGTAGGGGAAGGGAGGTGGGATTAATGGTAGTAATATCTGTCTGGGGACGGGGAAACACCCCTTATTAACAAGGGTGCCTGAACGAAGCATATTTGTATACCTAACCCTTAACTGTACCCCACAATATCAAAATAAAAAATATTGATATAAATATTTTTTAAAGCATTCAAATGGCCAATAGGTATATTTCACTAAATATCAGGGAAATACAAGTACAAAATTTCACTAAATATCAGGGAAATACAAGTCAAAGCCACTAGTTATCTTCTCACACCCATTAGAATGGCTGTTACCAAAAAGACCAGAGATAGATTGGTATAGCCATTATAGAAAACAGTAGAAGATTCCTCAAAAACTGAAAATACAATTACCATATGACCTAGCAATTCCATTTCTGGTTATTCATTCAAAGGATCTGTGATTGCTCCCATGCTCATTGCAGAACAACAACCAAGATATCGAAATAACCTAAAAATCCATCTGGGGATGAATGTATAAAGAAAATGTTACATAAAAGGTATGTATACACACATAAAATTTTAGTTATATACATATATATAAATTTTATATATGTGAAGTGCCCAAAAAATGCATACACATTTTAAGTATGAAGTTTACTAAAAAGATGGTGTTAATCAAATAAATGCTAAGGTCACCAAGCATTAGGCAGGATAATCAAAGAAAATAGTGGAAGCATGGTTGAACAAATGTCATACTACACATTGCTACCGTAATGCAATTTAATTCAACTTCAAAAAGCAATGCATAGTTAACTTCTCTTAAAATGTGAATACTTTTTTTGGCATCCCATAATATATTCATATATGTGCACACATATATTATACATGTTTATATAAATTGTATATGTGTATATATATATAAATATATATGATTGTATGACAGAGAATAGTATATTATCTAGCCTTAAAAAAAGAAGGAAATTCTGTCATTTGTTACAGCATAGATTAACCTAGAGAACATTATATTAAGTGAAATAAGCCAGATGCAAAAAAGACAAATACTGCATGATCTCCCTTATATGTGGAATAGTCAAACTCATAGAGGCAGAGAACAGTTATTGCCAGAGGCTGGTGGGAGGAGGAAATGGGGAGATGTTGCACAAAAGGTGCAAAGTATCAGTTATATAGAAGGATTAAATTCTGGAAATCTAAAGTACAACAATTTGACTATAGTTGACAACACTGTATTGTACATTTGAAATTTGCTAAGAGAATAGATTTCCAGTGCTCTCATCACAAAAAAAAGAAAAGAAAGAAAATGGTAACTATATGAGGTGATAGATATGTTAATTAACTTGATTATAAGTGAGTATTTCAGTATATATATATATGTACATCGAATCAAGTTATATATCTTCTTTCAAAAATTTAATCCATATGTGAGTTCAAAGCAAAAAATAAAATTTCAATGTACCAAAAAAGAAAGGGACACTTAAGGCCAGAGAATCAAGTGGGAGTTGTAGCTGGACAGCCCTTGAGGGACCCATTACCAGCTATTTAGATTAAGAACACAATGAAATGTCCCAGCAGGGGTAGGAGTTGAGGGTTGGGTGATAGAGCCAAGAACTATAGGCACTTAACTAAAGCCTGAGCTAATAAATGCTGTGAATAGGAATTAAATAATGCCCTGTGAACAGGAATTAAAATTATTTGTTTAATGACCCTGGTACAAAGTCTAGAGGGTGAGTGCTTAGATAAGACCCTTATTAAAAAATCAGAATCCCAATCCTGTATCATGCATGAGTGTGGAGTCTCAGATTTTGTACTGTCCTCCCAGTGCAGAAATCTGAACTGAAACACTAACAACAAACTTTCCTGGAACCAATCCTATAAGGCCCCTGTCAGCAGCAACCCCCAAACTACCCCCGTTGGGATTCTCACTCCTGCTGAGGATGAATTCAGAGACTAACTGATTAAAGAATACAATTTCTCCATCAAAAAAACTGAGAGTGGAACAAATCAACTAAACCGTTCATAAATAAACAAATTCCATAATTTCAAAGTTATGGAAATGTTGATGGGAAAGGGTGATGAAGATGGTGGAGATGACAGAGGAGAGCTGCTGAGCTGGGGACATGGACTAACTAAGTCTGGACACAGTCTCCAAGAGGACAGGGACTGGGGTCATGTGAGAAGACATTAAGTGAAGGAAGGAGGTTGTCCCACAGCTTTCCTAGGTGACTTTTCTAGGGTCTTTAGTTTAAAACAATCTGGGTCCACTCCAGGAAAGACTAAATGAGCCTCAAATCATAGACAATTTCCAGAAAACACAGCCTTCAACATCTTAATCCAAAAACTATATTTGAACCAACGAATATGCCAGGCATGTACCCCAGGAAAAAGAGGCAGATGCCCCGGTCCACATTAAAGTGTCTCCTTCACAAAACTTCCCAAATGCTACCACTGCCTCTAGAAGTAATGAGGGTCTTGAAGCCTGCATGCCCTAGGCCTGCCATCCTGCGAATCTGAGTACAGGGTCATCCCTGAGAGAAAAGAAGAGGAACAATACTGGAGGTCAGACCCCCAAATACGCTTTTAGAAGTCAGATATAGGTCCCACCACTATCTTTTTGACTAGCACCACTCTAGGTGGATATTGGCAAATTTGGGCGCATGAGCAAATGAACTTGAAGCCAGCCAAGTGGTGTGTTCACAGAAAGGAAAGAAACTCTCTTGGCTTTTGGTACCTTTTTATAGCCATCCATTAAATGTCCAATTTTGTGTAAAACCTCCAAAATAATCCTAGTGGAGCTTTTCTGATGGTAAAAATCATTCAGTGATTTAGATGTAAAAATTTTCCATCATCTTAACTGCCACTTTGTACTTCTGTACTCCATAGGAATCTGGAATCTGAATCTGAAAATGCCCACATGATGGTATTCACTGCTCCGTAGGGCCATGTGAAATTGAAACAGTCTCGTATTCTATTTCCAAGCTGGGAATAATGCTAAATAGTACGCAATTCCCCTTAGAAAGCACAGAATGAAAGTAGGGAACAATTTGGTTGTACGCCCTTGGTTGCTCGTTAGAATCACCTGCGGAGGACTGCCACTTTAGAGTAATATTGGCCAATACCACCAATTAACACTCATTTTCCCTAATGCAATGGCTGGCAACATCTACTGCATGTTAGACTCTCCTATGGAGCTTTTAAAAATGCTAATGCCTAGGCTACACCCTCAAACCAACTAAATAAGAACATCTGGGGCTTGAAGCATGGATCCATTTTTAAAGCTTGCTAGGTGATCCTAGTGTTGAGCCAAGGTTAAGAACAACCATTCTACTCCAGGGCTTCTCAAACTTCAGTGGGCATCAGAATCTCCTGGAGAGTTTATTACAACATAGCTTCAAACAGACAAATCTATAGAGACAGAAAGTAGATTAGTGGTTCCCTAGGACAGAGGGAGAGATGGGGGGATTGGGAAGGGCTACAGGTTTCTTTTGGGGCTAATAAGAATGTTCTAAAATATATAGTGATGGTCATACAACTCTGAATACATTTAAAGCTGCTGAATACATTTAAGGCTATTGAATTGTACGAGTATACTTTAAGTGTATGAACTGTACATATGTGAATTATATCTCAATCAAGCCGCAAATACACACACACACACACACACACACACACACACACACACACGCATGCATGCACGCATGCACACACAGGTTTCTGCCCATCCCTAGAGATTCTGTTGCACTAGATCTAGAGTGAAGCCCATGGGTTTGTCTTTGTAATGAGCTCCCAAGTTGATAATGATTCTGCAGATCCACAGACCACACTGCTCCAGCCCACAGAAATGCACTGTGTTTAAACCTTCTAGCCTTTACAAGCATGATAATATTTCACTGCCAGGGGCTCTTTTGATGTCAGAGGCTCTTTCTTCTTTTCTCTTGACCATAGAGCATCAGGTGCCACTGATGCTTCCAGGGTTGTCTCATAGAAATGAGAGCCAGGATTGCAAAGGGAAGATGTGATGTGAACCCAGAATGAGCACCATGGAGCCAGGACATGTCCCCCAGTTCCACCAAGCACTGTATGGGGCCCAGAGAGAGGCAGAAAAAAGACAGGGCACCATTCTTGATTTTGTGTTATGATCTAAAGAGAGGGAAATGATAAATGCCTACATGTGAAAATCGGGATTTATAGAAAATGGCAAAGCAATTCATCCCAAGGTCCCTCGAAAAAAGTTAAACTGCTATAAAATGTTTACATGGACTTTTCTTGCAGTATTCCAGCAAAGCCAAACTGTACAGATACAAGGTAAGCAGAGTCCTCAATTACAAGAAACAGAAATTCTTAGCAAAATGGCAGTTACAATGAGAGGATTCACAACATGCACCTTCTATAGGAATGACAACGCCACTAGCAGTTTTGCTCAACAAACCAGTCCTGGTGCAGACTCCAAGGTAAATAACCTGGATTCCCCCACAACCGCCTTCAAAGCTCTGGAAAGTGATTCCCTCTGCAGTCACTCCCTAAGCACTGCCTCCTATTCAAACATGAGAAAAATCTCAAAAAATCTCAACAGAATTCCTAACCACTGTTTGCCATGCAGTTTGCTAGTTGGGCGGTCACCATTGCTGCTGCTAGAAGTAAGGGGAAACAAAAGGACCACACTTAAAAAAAATACAGAACTGAAATTTGAAAAATAAGCTAGGTCACATTTTGACATGTAACATAAAATAGTAGAAAGACTCGCACTCCAGTCTGGGCGACGGAGTGACACTCCAAATAAAAAAAAAATAGTAGAAAGACTCAGACTCAAATTAACATGTACAGTGAAGTTATTCTATACCTCCAAGCTTCCTCGTCTGCTAAAAAGGGGAGAAGGCACAATATACAAACCGCATCATAAACCATACGTTATATATTTCAGTTCCTGGCATATTAGAATAATAAAAAAATAATAACAGGAGCCGATAGTCATTGAGTGTTTATTATTTATTAAGTACTCTTCTAAGATTTATATCTGTATTGTGTAGAGGGTATGTATTATGTAGGTTGTATGTATTTATGTATGTATTGTGCAGATTATATGTATCATGCAGATTGTATGTCTGTATTATGAAGATTAAAGAATGTGTATATATACATATATATTAAATAAATGTGTATATATACACACACATATACATACACATTTAATCTTCACAATACTCTATTACAGAAATCAGCAAACTTCTTCTGTGAAGACCAAATGACATATATTGCCGGGTTCGCAGGCCATACAAGTCCCCATCCAACTATTCAGTTCTGCTGTTGTGGTTCAAAAGCAGCTATAGACAAAATGGAAACACATGGGCATATCTGTCTTTCCATAAAAATGTGTTTATAAAAACAAGAGGCCTGTGGATTATAGTCTGACAAACCTTGCTCCATGAGGCACGTATTATCATCATCTTCATTTTACAGATGAGAAAACAGAAGCACAAAAGGATCAAATGACAGCCCGAGGTCCCTCATGAAAACCACCCTCAAATGGGGGTGGTTTTGTGTTTGCTGCTGCCAGGGGTCTTAGGAAGTACACAGTCAACTATTACACCATAGCAGCTGCTGATATCACCATCACCACAAGTAAGACTCTCACTCAGTCCAAATCCAGGTTTTGCTAACTCAAAATATGCTGGCTGGCCAGTCAGTCAACAGTACACTCAGAGCTGCCTCAGAGGTTGAAAAGCCAATTCAAATCCTCCCTCTTCTTCCCTCTCCCGCCCCAACATTTGCGGCTGGAGTTCTCTCCTCTCTGCCTCCTCTAAGCTCTCAGTGCCTTATTCTCTGTACCTTCCAAATTGATCTTTTATTTACTATATGCATTCTCCCCAACCACTTTAGAGGCCAGGATCAGCACATCACAGGGGTTCAACTCCCACATGTCAATGCTTCTGTGAATCTGTTAGTAGCTGGATGACAGGCAGAGACTCTAGGGACCTGTGGCAGAGAAGGGAGATAACACACTCACCAGTCCATGGCAGGCACTGAGGGCTGCCGTCCCGACTCTGGTGCCCTGCTGCAGAACTGCACCCCTGAGATGGCAGTGGGGGACAGAGGACTCCATCATCTTTACATTCGAGAGGTTTCCATATCTCTTCTCCACGATGTAGCTATTGGAAAGAAATCCTCGATTGACAGTCAAGTTGAAAAACAGGTCCTTCTCTTCATGAGAAATCCTGTAGTACACCCGGTCCTCCGAGCCATCCAAATCTCTCTTCCTCCTGCTGCTCATGATAGAATGGTGCAAGCCATATGACAAAAAATGCCCTCGGGCATCTACTTGGACAGGACCTACCATGTGGTATTCCGGCAAGGTCTTAAGAAAATGCTCTGAAAGAAAAGGAGACACAGACGAAAACTGAGACAGATCCAAGCTGAGTCTGTAACAAAGCAAACCCACTTCCATTTGGAACTTAGAGTCTAGCTTTTTGATTGCAAAATTCCACTGCTGACTTGAAGTTTAGAGGTCTTTTACACCCTGCAAATACTGTTAACGTTAAATTCCCAAAACAACTCAAATTTACATGGTGCTCCCTCCACAGTCATATGTAGTAGTCTGAGATGACACTAAGGTGTACAGCTCTGGCTATCAGGTGTTTCACCAGAGATAAATTAAGATGAAAATTAATTCCTGAGGAAAGGTAGGGGCAAGAGCCAAAGAAGGAGCAGGATACTTTCAAGTTTAGGGTTCATTAATACACATCACAGAGCTTCACTGTTCATGATAAAGAGCTTGAATGCCTTAGGAACATCCCGTCAAGTTAGGTTACAGGGGAAATACTACAAAAACAGCGAACCCATCATATACACACAGACAAGCCTCACCCCAGTTATAGCATAAGAGTGTTCTATAATGAAGCAAAGAGTGCTTAAAGGAACTTGGATTGTTCTAAAGCTTACAAAAGACACATAATAAAATGATAAGGGAACATGTTAGGATCCGAGTCATTGACTAAAAATATGAAAATTGCCACTTTAAAGATGCAAAGCAGGAATATTTGTTCCTTCCACACACCAGAACATGTATACTTTCTGACTTGCCCAAAATTTTTTTTTTGAGAAAGTGGGATTTATTAAGAAGACAAAAAAGTACCCACAGTAGAAGAAGACCTGAAAAAAAGTTGTCCTTGACTCAAAAAACAACAAATGCTGGAGAGAATGTGCTCTACACTTCTACACTGTTGGTGGTAGTGTAAAATAGTACAGCTCTGTGAAAAACAGCATGACAATTCCTAAAAGATCTATTAATCGACCTTCCATATGATCCCACAATCCCCTTCCTAGGAATATACCCAGAGGAACTCAAATCACTCTTTAAAAAAGATATCTGCACACGTATGCTTATTGCAGCATTATTCACAATAGTGAACACATGGAACTAACCTTGCTGACCATCGAAAGAGAACTGGATTTTAAAAATGTGATACATATACATGATGGAATATTATATAGTCATAAAGAAGAACAAAATTATGAACTTCTCAGCAACTTGGATGAACTTAGAGTCTATAATACAAGTGATCTATCACAGAAACAAAGAACTGAGTACCACATGTTCTCACTCATAAGCAGACTTTAAACAATTATCATAATACCATAAGAAAGGGATTGGCAATAGTGGGAAACTGCCAGGGGAGAGGAGGCACACCTCATCACAAGGGTTTCTGCATAATGAACATTTGTATACCTAACCCTGAATTGTACTCCACATCTTTAAAATTAAAAAACAAACCAATAAATAAAAAGAAACTAAAAAAAAAAAAAAAGACATCCAAATTAAATCTCCACCACTACATCCTTATTTTGATGTTTGAGAATAACAAAGGATCTAATCAGCAGGGAATCAGTCATCAATCAGGATGACAGATTGCTTAAAGAAAACCTTGGGGAGACACCTTTATTAACAAGGGTGCCTGAACGATGCACATTTGTATACCTAACCCTTAACTGTATCCCACAATTTTATAATAAAAAAATGTTTAATAAAAAAAGAAAAGAAAACCACTAATCATTTAGTAAGATAAACCAATCAGTTGCTTCAAACAAAAAGAAAAGATTCTACTTGCCACTCTATTTGCCACCTTCTCACTGTCCCCGTTGCACATTCTGAGTTGCTTATACTTTGCTCAAGTTACTTCTGTTGCAACTATACTGTCTTTTGTGTTCTATCAAGATCCTGTTTATGCATCAAAGTCCCAACTCAAATTCTTCGTCTTCATTCTCCTAATGACCCTAGTTGAAGTTATCTTCCCTTCCCCTGAACCTTCATGCTTTTACATTCTGTACCTCCCAGTACAGCTTTATTTTACACTGCCTTTTGTTTATTACACTATTTATCGCCAAATCCTTTAAATTCAGAATCTTGCACATCACAGGTTTTCGGTTCATAAGTGTTGCTGTGCCAGTGAACATGTTTGTAACTGATTAATTAAAATAACTGGACTTGATGGTGTACAGGTGTACAATTATAAGAGAGCATTTTTTAGTAGACAACTGCCTTCAAACACACTTTGTGGAATTGTTTTCTCTCTGCCTTGGATGAAATATGGGGCAAAACAGAGTTTTCACACTCAGGAAAACTGTGAACTAACAAACTGTCTCAATGTTTGGGTATAAAAAGCCTAATGCAGCAGTTAGGCACAACAGATGACACAGAAACATGAGCAAATCTTTAAAGCAATGCTCAATGATAAATAAGAAACAAGTTCATGCAGCACTATTAACATGAATGGAAAATATACACACACCAAAACAATAATAAAAAGTTTGCCAGAACACACAAGAAAAGGAATACATATGGAACCCATTAAAATAGTTTTCCATGGGGAGAAATGGGAGTGGAGAGTGTGAACAAAAATGCATAAATACATGAAACAAAAAAGGGGTTTGCACAAATTAATGATACTAGTGTACCATGAACTGAGGAATATAATTCAGACCTCTCTCCCGTCCATTCACTCCCCAAGACATGTCTGGGCCAGTCTGGTATTGGAGTATCTTCCAAGTCCAGGTCTAACTGAAGACAGATATGATGGAGTGGATGAGACGGATATAGTCAGCTCCTGTAGGATTTTTCTTTCGCTGCCCTTCTCTGTCTTTTCAAGGGTTGCAGTAAGGAAAGAAGTGTGGAGCAGAAAAGTCTTATTCAGCTGGGTAGAACTGTCATCTGGCAATGGTGATTCATGTGTGGCCAATGTCCAGATGCTGAATAATCATAGCAATTATGCAGAAACATGGAAACAATAGGATGTAACAATAAAAAGGTAATAAATAATAAGTATGTCTCCACCATAAGTGCAACTTAGATACGAGAGGAGACTCCAAAAAAACTGGAATTATCTTTTGGAGGGCTCTCAGAATTTGTTCCTCTAGTTTTTATCTGGAAGTTTTGAATAGGTTACATCACAACTGGTGGAAGAAATGTCCCAAGTTTTGGCACACACATAAGTGGTTCTTCTACCATGACAATGCACCTGCCCACGTTGAGCGTTCAGAAGTTTTTGACCAAAAATGCCATGACCTCATCTCCCACCCTGCCTATTCAACCAATCTCACCCCAGCAACTTTTTTGTTTTGTTTCCCAATGAAAAAGTTATCAAAGGGAAATGTTTTGCTGATGTGGCAGAGGTGAAACAAAAAACAGCAGAAGCACTAAAAGGGATCAAAATTGATGAGTTCAAAACTGTTTTGAGTAGTGGAGGAAAGCATCTTGATTAGGTGTATTGCATCAAACAGTCCTTTGAAGGTGACTGAAGTTTAAACATGTAAGAGCAAATATACAATCAATTTTTCTATAGTAAATTCCTGGTATCTTGAGTTCCCCTCATATATATGTACATATATAGTCACAAGAACAAAGCCTTTGAGATAATGCGTGGAAGTGAAATTTGTTCTAATGGTGAGATTTGGGGTGTCGTTTTTCCTTTTGAAATTTGTATTTCTTATGTTGTTTTTCCCAATTAACAATAAATAGGTGAAGAGGACTTGATGGGAAAGTAAAGGATGCCAACATTCATGGTATTAAGGTAGTCTGATACCAGTGGCTCCCAGGTCCCTGCTGACTGTGCCCATCATAGCTAGCTATGCCCCTTGGGAAGAATCAACCTTGTAGAAGGCATCCTTTGGCCCTAAGATGAAATTCAATGAAGAGGAGGTAAAACAGTGACAATATAGCATGGGGTCCTCTCAAGCAACACAAAAGGAAAATGAGTTTGGAGAAACAGGTCAGTAGGCAGGAGGGAAGGGCGTAAGAAAAAACAGGCCAGAGGGTAGAGGCAGCCTTAAATAGCAGGCTAGTTATTCTTTCTGCAGTGTATGGCCATCGTGGCCATCCAACAGAGAGAAATGACAACTCCAGACCTGAGTTAGAACCACAGTAGAGGAGTTATTTAAATTTATTTAGAGAACAATACATCTTTTTCCATAAATTTCCTTACTTAAAATATCTCTTTTAGGGACTACTTCTGAAGATACATCTCAAAGATTTAAACATGATTTTTTTTGAGACAAGATCTCGCTCTGTTGCCAAGTATCACTGGAGTGTGGTAGCACAATCATAGCTCACTGTAGCCTCCAACTCCTTGGGCTTAAGCGATCCTCCCACCTAGCCTCCCAAGTAGCTGGGACTACAGGCACATGCCACCATGCCTAACTAATTTTTTTAATTGTTTTAGTAGAAACGGGGGTCTCGTTATGTTGCCCAGGCTGGTCTCAAACTCCTGGCCTCAAGCAATCTGCCAAAGGACTGAGATTACAGGCGTGAGCCACAGCACCCAGCATAAACATGATTTTTTTCAAAGTATAACATGAAAGACTAAAGCTTGCCTAAGACCCAGCACTTATTGACGGAAGAATAAAAGAGCAAACAAATTTACAAATTTTGACCTAGTTGCTTTCGATTGAATGGATTTTTAAGAGAGCCAACTTAAGTTGGCTATATAATAATATAAAAATAATAATTATAGTAACTGTGTAATGCACACTTGCTATAAACCAGGTTCCATAAGTCTTCCCTCATTCAACACTTAAAACAACTCTATGATACAGAGGCAGTCATTTTCCTCATTTCACAGATAAGGAAACCAAGTCTAAGGAGTCATTATGTGACATTATACTACATGACTTGGCTTGTAGCCCTGTGCTTCCTACTTCAAAATCATATTTGGGCCACTGCACTTCAAGTAACTAAAGAAGACTGAGCTCAGGGGTTCGAGAACAGCCTAGGCAACTTGGTGAAAATTTGTCTCTACAATAAATCAAAAAAATTAATCGGGCATGGTGGTGCATGCCTGTAGTTCCAGCTACTTGGAAGGCTGAGGCAGGATTGCCAGAGCCCAGAGGCTGTGGTGGCCATGAGTGTACCACTGCATGCACTCCAGCCTGGGCAAGAAAGTGAGACACCAACTCAATAAAACCAGAAGAGCAATTGTCCTTGGCAGACAGCATAACTGAGTCAGAGGTAATAACAGCGTCCTAGGGATGATGAAAAAGAACTGCTTGGTTTCTTTATGCCTCAATTTGCTCAACAATAATTGTCTTTTTATCGGGCAGAGCCATAGGGGATAAGATCAGTTTTCCCACTTGATCTGATTGCAAAGAAAGTAGCTAAGCCATGGCAGCTCATAAAAAGAAACCACAGATTTGATATTTTGTGTTAATTACAATAAGCTATACGGTCAGCAGGTTCGTTATCAGAGAGTGGGTGACCAAATCCAACCTTCTGTGGCATATTTTACAACTATGAGGGGATCAATACAAATGCTTCACAACATTCCAACATATGTACATTTCTAGAATTAAAAAATACAGTTGTATTTTTATGCTTACAGAGTGTGGTTTTATGTTGGCAGCCCAACCACAGTTGCCTCATCTGTACAACGGGCATAATCATAATAGTATCTGCATCCTAGGCTGGTTATGAGGCTCCAATGTATTCAAATCTTAAAGAGATTTAAAATAGTGCTTGACAAATAATATTCATTAGCTAAACACTAGCATTGATGGTATTTTGTTTTTAGTTTTTGTTTTGAATTGGAGTCTCACTCTGTCCCCCAGGCAGGAGTGCAGTGGCACATTCACAGACATCCCAGCATAGACCTGCTGGGCTCTGGTGATCCTTCCGCCTCAACCTTCCAAGTAGCCAGAACTACAGGCATGCACTACCATACCTGGCTAATTTTTTATTTTTACTGTAGAGATGAGGTCTCACCAAGTTGCCCGGGCTAGTCACAAACCCACAGGCTCAAGCAATCCACTCGCCATGGCCTCTCAAAGTGCTGGGATTACAGGCTGAGCCACCGAGCCTAGCTGCATTGATGGTATTAAAGCTAGAAACCTGGCCTCCAGGGAGCACTGAGGAAATAAATATCTATAACCCTCAAGCAGATACAAGGGAGAGATTCACACTCACCTTGGTCTTCTCTCAGTGGGTGTTTAGTTTGGCAGATTAGTTAGCTCTAATCTCAGTCAACAGAAAGCAGAACTCAGAGGAGATATGACAAGGATAGAGAAATAGGTGCCACAGTTCTCAAGGGAGGTATTACTAATCCTGTTCTTCATCGAGCCTCATCTCAGTAAAGTGAGGGGGGAGGATTTGCACCTTGGGAATCTGACCCCAGAGCCCACACTCCTAAACTCTGCCCTCACTGCATCTTGAGGGTCTATCACTGAGCACCAGATGTCAAGGTGGATTGTCAATAAGCCGGGGGGTGGGGCATGGGCAGGGGTCAGGGGCTGGGACACATGGAAGTTACATCACAACCTGCACTAGAGTTTGTAGAAATAAATTATAAGCACTGAAAACTTTGATTTGCCTTGCTTAAAATTATATTTGAAACTATAGGTTACAAGTTTTCATTGGTACTTCATGAGAAACTTTGAGTGATGCCAGTTAGCACAAGTGTTTTTGAAAATACAAAACAAGAGATCTTTTATCCTCATCTTAGAAAGAAAGGAAAGGTAAGAGAATATCTCCCTATTAGTATTTATAATGTTTAAGGTTAAATTTATGGTTATTCTTTTTGTATAGAACACTTCTCAAATTTGCACATCATCCTTGAACAGGGGCCATGCTAATTTTCTCTGTATCATTTCAATTTTAGTATATGTGCTGCCAAAGCGAGCAAAATCTGGACTTATTCTTTATATTTATTTCTGCCTTAGAGAATAATTGAATTTCTAAGAGTCCTTACTTAAAAAGGTAATGAAATTCCTAAAATAGCCAGAGTTGTTTTTTTTTCATAATTGTCTTCCATGTAAGATCATTGTGACCTTACAAATGTATTTTCATTCTAGAAATGTACATATGTTGAAATGTCATGAATCATCGTGTTGACCTCCTCATAGTTGTAAAATATGCCACAGAAGGTTGGATTTGCTCACCCACTCTATGATAACTAACTTGCTGACTATGTAACTTATTGTAATTAACACAAAATAACAATCTGTAAGGGTTTGTTTTTTGTTTTCACAATATAAGAATATCTGAAACCATTTCCTCCTTGCAGAATTTTTTTTTTTTTTTTTTTGCAAGTAGAATAAATGATTAAAACATTTGTCTTGAAACACTACAATACTCCCTCTGTTTATTGCACAAGCCTGGAGCACATCTCTGACGTGGAGTAAAGTGCCTGCCCTGTTGATTTCACAGAGTTGTCCGGAGCAAAACAGATCATGGAATTGACTGGTACCTTGTATACAGTACATGTATAAGTAAACCTAAGGTGATATGATTGGCTGTAGGAGAGAGGCAGTTACGTTGTGTGCAAGATTAATATTCCTGTTGTTCTGATACTTGATTGTGAACCAAGAAATCTTGTGGAAGTCACAGCACATTCTTACATCACAAATGAGCAATGTGGAAAGAATACTGGGCAGAGTTAGTCAAACAGTTTGCTTATAGTCCCAGAAAGGGTTGGATTTATCTCCATATTTCTAACATCCTGACTCCGCCTAACTATTTTGGAACTAGAAGGAACCTAGTGTCTGAATCTGTCTCTAGCTGTGGAACCATTTACAAATCCCTTCACATTCCAGTGAAGTGGCGTTTAGTAGATGTTCAATGAATATGTTGACTTAACTGACACCCTGGATCTCTTGTTCCTCATCTGCAAAAATAAGAATGGGTGAGATGATCTCTGGAGTAACTTGAAAGTTTCAGAACTTGGGTGCAATTCAAAATCTGTTGTCAGAGTAGAAATGGAAGTCTAGGAAGATTGGCTAACTGTGAAGTTGCTGGATGTTCATTTGGAGGGAAAACCCAGGTCACTCCAGTTCCAGACAGCCTCAGCATTTCATTCTCTACTAGTCTGCCCTCACCCATCCCCGCTCCTGTTTCCCACTGCCCCCCTTAGTTCTAAATGGTAGTCTGCTTATGAATTTCTCCTTTGCACCAAATGTGGATTATTTGCAAATTCACTAGTGAATTGATTAAGATTGGTGAAAGGCTTTTAAAAACTGAAGTTATTTTTAAACCTAGCTAAATATGCATCAATAATCAGGAATATTTTACAACTATTTTTGAATATAGGATTTTGAATATAGTCCTAAAGGTGACTGGGGAAAATAACCAAAATCTCACTTTCCAGAGAGGAAAAACAAGGCCTAGTGGTGTTTGCTCCACACCAAGTTGAACTCCCTTACAAAGAAGATGTGGAGCAAGCAGAGCTGAAAACCAGCCCAGGAGAATGTGTCTTTGAACCAAATCATCTCCAAATGCCCTGGGAAGTGCTTGCAGGCTTTGTTTGTGCTGCCCCAGAAGAGAGATTTTTCACAAAGGGACTGTTTTTCAAAGAACAACAAGCGCTGCTATTTTAAACTTGGGGGTGGGAGATTGTATCTGGAACGTTTACACAAGGGAGTGTTGGCTGATTGACATCTAACCCCAGTGTTTGCCGGCTCCAGCTTCCAAGTAAAGCAAAGGCAGAGACTTGCTTCTGATGGCTCTCGAAGCCGCAGCAGATGAGTTCTCTAGCTGTATTTGACCTTTGCAACGTGGACTGAAAACCCTGCCTAGAAATCCTAAACAGGGACAGGTTGGTGATGTGTGTTACCCTAGGGGCCCTGGGAATGAGAGGGATGTCAGAAAGCTAAGGGGGACACTTCCTGAGACTTGAGCCCAGTCAGCAAACACAGGACTTAATGGATGTTAACTCAGTGGTCTGCAAACGTGTGTGTGCGTGCGCGCATGTGTGTGTGCGTGCACGCGAGTGTGAGAGTGTGAGAGTGTGTGTGTGTGTGTGTGTGTGTGTGTGATCCTATTATTGCTATTGGGCAGTGTTATATGATTCTAAGAGTCAAGCTACCTTGCTCCACCATTGACTGGGCTTACAAATTCTACAAGCTTCAGCTTTCTCATCTGTACAGCAGGGACAGTAACAATGGGACCTGCAACCCAGAAGGCTGTTGTCAGTGGTCAGATGGGCTGATACATCGAGTGCCACGTGGGCCATCACTGCTGCTAGGACTGTTGTCCCCCCCCCAGAGGCACAATGAACTCCTCACCATACAAGACAGTGTCGCTGACCCTTCCAAGACCAAAAAAAAGAGCAGAGGCAACAGTACTTCTCTGCTCCAGGTGATAGGCTTAAAAGAATAATAATAACAAAAATAAAACTGTGCACAACTCCTTCAATGCCTTCTATAACACTACAGGTTTCATGAAATTCAGAAAGAGAAACAGCCAGCAGTGATCAGCCAGGCAGGACAGGGAAAAGTGAGCCCCTGCAGAGGTAAATTTCCCCCCAAAGGGTTGTTATTTTTAAAACACAATCCTAAATCTTTCCAGGAAACCCAAACACAGCCAAGTGCGCTCAGTAGGGGGGTGGAATCACATTTCTCCTTTCCCGACCAGAAGTTTGAAACTAACTAGAAACACTGCAATGACTGCCAGTGACTAGTTGAAACTTTTAAAAATAATAATAATTTTCCATGTTCAGAATCTGGAAAACAGGGGGTTGAAACTGTGCAGCATTCAAAGAGGAGACAAAAGAGAATGAGAGAGGTTACTGGCTACCTCTTAGGTCTTTCAAAGACTGCAGTGTCATCCCTGTAAAAGAGGCAGCCAGAGCGAGGTACTCTCCTTTCAGGGAGAATGAAGGAATCACCACCTTAAATACTGAATTCTGAGAAAGCCTAGGTAGCGGAGCGCCCAGCCGGGACTTCCTCCCAAACGGCTTTGCAGAGTTCAGTGCTGCCGAGTGGGGGAAGGGAAAAGGGAGCAACCAAGCTCCCGCATGTCTTACCCCCACTGTTTTGAAAAGAAAGAAAGAAAAGCCACTGACCTTGCCTCCTGTCCGGGAAGCGAACCGGGCCTGGCTGAGGCTGTCTCCCATGGCACAGCGCCCCAAAATTAAGGAGCTGAGCCACCACGGAGAGGTTTGCAAGCCAGCAGCTCCTCTGGGCACATGGCATGATTCAGTAGCTGGGGAGAAGAAAAGTCAAAAAAGTTTTAGACCTCAGCTCCAGAAATCAAGTCCTCGCCTGAGGTCGAGCAGGCAGATGCCGGGGTGCATGGTCCAGGAGCGAGGGGACAGCGGCTGCAAAGTTGCCGGCGATTTCCCTTTGCTTTTTTAAGCAGAAAGGATCTAGACACCTTTTTCTCCCCTCCCTCCTCCCGAAAGGGAAGTGATCCAGCTGACAGTGTCTGCTTTCGGCGGGGTGTGGGATGGGTCGGGGCGGGAGGGCGCAGCCCACCCGGATCCCCAGCCCTCCGCCTTCCGCACGCCCCGCGGCCTCGCGGCCAGCGCTGTGCATCTTCCTCCGGGAATCCCACCCCCGCGCTGCCCCTGCCCCGCCCAGAGCCCCGGGCCGAGCTGGCCGAGCCGGCCAAATAGGGGACACTCGGGAGAACCACCCTGGGCAGCACTCGAGAAAGCCGCAAGCGAGAGGCCCCCAGGCCAGTCCCCTCACCGGGCTGAAAACCAGGGGTAGAGAGCCGGGGGAGGGGTCCCCACTAACTCCATCCTCCCCAGCTCAGTACTGCCCCCCTCCCCCCTTCGCTGCTGCTCTCCCAGTTCTGGAACTTTCCCTGACATCGCTCTATCAAGACTCCTCACCCCCTCAGCCTGCTCTGGGATTCTCTTCCAGGGCAGGCTGAGGCTTCCACTGGAAAAACTGATAGGCGATTTCTCTCTCTGCCAAGTCACACAAAGGGAAATGGTGTGAGCTAATCTGCTAGTTTGACCCTGACAAGTCCCTTCATCTGGACAATGAGGTGACTGGAGCAAATGCCTGCGGGCCCCTCTGAGTCTGCAAGTCTCTACGGGCTTTTTTACCTCTATAACTCCATCTTTCCTAGCCCACCTACATGCAAAGGAAACTGGGGAGTGGAGGAAGTAACTCAGCCTAAGAAGGTGTTCCCCCTGTTTACCCAGTTTACCTGAAGAAGTTGTCCCTTCAAAGGACATTCATTCATTCAGAGGCTCGAGCTTTTACATCAGTGAGAGAATGGATGCCACAAACCAGGGCGTTTGCCAGGCATCCTGAGAATTTACTGGGTTAATCCAAGCCAAGATTTTTCACCTCTGGGCTGGAACAGGCCTCCTTACTCCATTCAGGAGGAATTTGGCCCAGATATTGAGTTTTCCCTGGCTGCCAGCCAACCACATGTGTTCAGCAAGAGGTTTGGGATACCAACTCACCCACCTTGCACCGGGACAGGGCCTCCAAGTCAACCGCAGTGGCCCAAGTGCAACATAATCCTCATAGGCCTGGGCTGAATAGTCTGAAGGACTTCAAACTGGTACGCGTAGACTTGAAGACTTTTCAAGGAATATGTGCTGGTTTCCTGTTGCTGCTATTATACATTATCATAAACTTAATGGCTTAAAACAACTCAAATGTATTATCTCACAGTTCTGGAGATCAGGTATTTGAAACGGGTCTCACTGGGCTACAACCAAGGAGTTAGCGCAACTGCATTTTTTTCTGGAAGCTCCAGGGAAAAATCTGTTTTCTTGCCCTTTCCAGCTTCTAGATGCTGCCCGAATTTCTTGCCTCCACATCTTCAAAGCCAACAATGTCCCCTTTGATTCTTTCTCACCTCCCATCACTCCGACTCTCTTCTTCTTCCCTTTTCATCTGAGTCTTACAAGGACCTTTGTGATTATATTAGGCTCATCCTGATTATCCAGGATAATCTCCTTATCTGCTGATGAGCAACCTTAATTCCATCTGCAACCTTAAATCCTCCTTGCCATGTAACAGAACATGGTGTTATATTATCACAGGGAAGTCAAAGAACCACTTTGAACCTCTTTTCTTCTTATATAAATATCAAGCAACACGATCATAAGTGGAGTCAAAAGAGATTCAAATACAACAGGCATGATGGCCTGACAGAAATTCATTTGCAAGGGCACCAAAGAGCCACTTCGGCTAGAACTCTTTTTGTTTCTTTTTCTTTCTTCCTCTTTCCCTTTTTCTTTACTTCCCTTCCACTCTCCCTTCCCATTCTTCTTTCTCTTCTCTTTATGCTCTTCCTCTTCCTTCTCTTCTTTTTTTCTTCTACTTCTCTTTCTTCTTTTAATAACAAGCAGGATCTCATCCAAAGGTTACGATCACTCTTATTCCCATGTCCTGGAGATTTGTCTCCCAGGCAGAAATCCAAAGAACTCTGGGGAACTGGTAAGGTCCACCAATATCAGGAATGATCAGGGATGATCCATTAAGCATTTTGCCTTTGCAGTTTAACCTCTGCAACTCTAATGGTATTTCCCTTATTCTTCATCAATTCACTATCAATTCTCCACCAATTCAAGATCATAACCAAGAATATCTATTATCCAGAAGTTATCCAAGACTAAAATGTTAAAATTATAAAATCCCACAAAAGCTTTGAACTGTTAGCCTGTTCAGACCTTCACCCAGTACCTTGGGTCTTCAGCCTAGTAAGAACTTCCAGTCCTTTGATCTCTCCATCTTTGGTTTTCTAATAAACAGCATCTCTCGGGTCTCAGTGCCTTCAACATCTCATATCTTCCTCATCAAAATCTAATTTTGTTTTACCCCACTGCTGATTTTCTCTGCTTTTGTTTTCAAGTGCAGTTGAAGAAACTTGCAGGATTGCACTATCGATTCAGACCTCCAACTTCAGTAAGTTCTCCACACGGTTCAGCATAAACATATATTTCACTATGCTTCCTAAAATTCCTCCTACTCTTTCCAGAATTTACAAAATACTTCCAAAGCTTGGAGTTTCCTCAGGGTAGAAAGAAGACTTAATTTTCCTTAATTTTTGTTCTGCTCAATGGGAAAAGGTAACAAATCTTGGTGACCAAGGTTGGCAACAGTTTAAAAAGCTGACTGACTACCTTTTTTGTCCACTATAGAGAGAAGAACTGTGAAACAAATCACTCCAAATCATCTGTGAGCTGATATAAACATGTTGCCCTAGAGGAAAAACTGCAAAACCCTGTAAGGTCTAGAGTTGAATGCTGGCTAACAACAACAAGCATTTATCACACACTGACTGCATAGTTGGTGCTGTACTAACCACTATATAACCACTGCTTTATTTTATCTTCATAAAAATATTATTTGGTAGATGCTAGAAGTATCATAATTTTATAGATGGGGAAACAGACACTGAAAGGTTAAATAATTTGCCTAAGATCACATGGCTATGAAATGGAAAACCAGAATGAAGTAGTAAAGTTCAGAGAAGTTAAGAAACTTAGTAAAGCCACTAAGTAGATTCAAAGATAGGTCTATTTCACATAAGGCCCTTGTAATGTCCTCATTCACAAAAAATGAAGGGGATTAGAATATTGACATACAGACATAAACAGAGTAACTTGGGTAGTGATTTAGTTTATTACGTATTTTCCATGTAAAAATACAAATTGTGACAAAAGATCTAAGATGCCTCACAAAGAGCTCCCTCTGTTTCATTAGCAAATAGGGACACAAAAACTTCTCATACTTTCCTAATAAACCCCTAGAAACACAAGGGATGGCTGAGGTTCAAGGAAAATTAGCTCAATGCATCTTGTAGAACTGTCATTAACCCTGGAAATATAAAAGAAACTGACAGCTACCCAAAAAGCCCTGAATTGGCCTCAGGAATCATAAATGAATATGCCACAAAAAAGACTTTATATCTGTTAATCCTGTCTAGATACCACCACTCCCACCTCCTAACAAAAATCATTACATCCATTCTTTTAACAGGACTTGTCCTCAGCCAAGTCAGAGGGAAGAAGGGAGAAAAGTCTACTCTAAGGTTTTCAAGAATAGTTTGACCTTAACTCCCCTTGGAAGTCAAAAGGCATTGTCTTCCAAAGTCATATATTTAAATGTTGTCTTTTTAATCTTTCTACAATCCTTGGAAGAAGATGGGAGTAGATGTTTGGTAACCCTCGGTAATGTCAATTCACTTTTATTCTTCCATCCAAGTGTATTAAATGTGTAACCGGATCAGTAATTAGCACTACCCACTCTGCACATCCTCAAGCCCCAGAGAATTTGCTTTTTTGGCTCAGTTTGAGGATTCTGGAATCCCTTCATTGCAGATTTTATAAAGTTACCTGGCTTTGCATTTAAGTAGATACTGTACTGGACCATTCTTCTAATGCTGTAGTTAATCAGTTTACTTAAAGAAACATTGACATGGCAATGCCCTTTTGAAAACCATGACTGAAAAGACTGTGGATCCTTGATTAATGAAACATACTATTGACTGAAGGAAAACAGCATACTCCAGAAATAATATATAGTATTTGGATCAAAATGCTACAGTAAATTGAAACCAATGTCAGTTTGTAGATCATCTTAAGCTGAATGAAATGTAACAGTGGCCGGGTACAGTGGCTCAAGTCTGTAATCCCAGCACTTTGGAAGACCAAGGTAAGGGGATTGCCTGAGCCCACAGGTTCGAGAACAGCCTGGGCAACTTGACAAGACCTCATCTCTACAATAAATCAAAAAATTAGCCAGGCATGGTAGTGTGTGCCTGTAGTTCCAGCACTTGGAAGGCTGAGGCCGGAGCCCAGCAAGTCGACTCTGGGGTGGCTATGAGTGTGCCACTGCACTCCAGCCTGGGCAATGACAGAGTGAGACACTGACTCAAAAATAATAATAATAATAATGTAACAGAGTACTCAAACTGAGCCAGAAAAGAAAACTAGGCATCACTGGGTTGGTGGAGGATGATTCACACAGGAAATTTGCCAGAGGGAACCCAAGTGAGATGAGAGATAAATAAGAAACAGCATGTTGAAAAGTGTCAGAAATGTAAACAGGGCAGCTATCATGGTCATACAGTGCATAGTGCCAGAGCCTGGAGCAGAGAGAAGAAGGCATCCAAATGAGAGGGGATGTCCTAGCACAAGGCAGTAAAATATAGCAGGGTGAGGAGAGAAGGGATGAGAGTGGCAACTGATGGTGGTGATTAGTTACATACAGAAACACTGATCAAATATGTACACATAGCAAGGAAATTGGAGTTGAGTTTCTCACTGCCAAAGAAGAGAAGTACAAATATGAAAAGAGAAAAAAATAGAATGAGTTGTTTAATGTTGGATTGGAACTCAAGACATTGATATGAACTCTAAGTTGCTGATGTATACATAGATGCATATAGAAATAAAGATATGTGTGCATCAATATTGTGTATATGTGTGTGTATATATACCTATATTCTCTAGACTGTCTGACTACTTGAGGATGTTAGAGTACTAATGCCCCAAAAGCAATGAGCACACCTGACCCTCCAGATCTTAGATTCTAAATTCCATTCTCTATACGGGGGAAGAATGGAGAAATGGCTGATTCTAAGGCTTGGGAAATAGAAGATATGCCTGAAACATTTTGTTACTTCTCAAAAATCAAGAAACTACTAAAAATAAGAGACATGTCAAAAGGGCAAAGGAGCTAGCATGAAAGGGCACCCATTGACCAAATATAGGAAAAGTTTAGCAGAAAATATATAATAATAGCAATAAATTTAGTCATATAATAAAATAATCCATAAATCCATCATGTTACAATTAGATAAATGAATAGAAAGGTTGATGAGAAATAGAAATTTGTATAATGTTAAAGTACATGCTTCCAAATATGTATTAATTATGAAGACAAAAATAATTCTGTAGCATGGAGAAGCTTCACAGACATTACCTTAATCAAGTTAACAACATAAACAAAGTCACTAATGTGGGAACCAAAAGCATGTGCTAACCTGATAGGATTCAATAAGAACAGCATTACCGAGACCAGCCCGGGCAACTTGGCGAAACCTCGTCTCTACAATAAATAAAAAATTAGCCAGGCGTGGCAGCATGTATCTGTAGTTCTGGTTCCTTGGAAAACTGAGGCAGAAGGATCGCCTGAGCCAGCAGGTCGATGCTGGGGTGGCCATGAGCATGCCACTGCACTCCAGCCTGGGCAACAGAGTGAGACTCCAATGAAGAAAGGAAGGGAGGGAGGGAGGGAAGGAAAAGAAGAAAAGAACAACATTACTTCTGTAATATCTTTGCCAAAGATACATAGTATTGTATCACTGTTAATTTTCTGATTGTGATGACTGTAGTTATGGAAGAATATCCCTGTTTGTTGGAGACATACATTAAAGTATTTGGAAGTGATGGGACATCTAGTTGACAGCTTACTCTCAAGTGATTGAGACTACAAAACATTATTTTTTTAACTCTATTTCCAACTTTTCTGTATGTTTGAAATTGTTCTGCCGGGCTCGATGGCTCAGCCTGTAATCCCGTGCCTTTGGGAGGCTGAGGTGAGTGGATTGCCTGAGCCCGCGGGTTCGAGACCCACCTGGGCAACTTGGTGAGACCTCATCTCTATAATAAATCAAAATGAGCCGGGCGTGGTAGCACGCACCTGTAGTTCCAGCTACTTGGAAGGCTGAGGCGGAAGGATTGCCGGAGCCCAGAAGGTTGAGGCTGTGGTGGCCGGGAGCGGCCACTGCACTACAGTCTGGGTGACAGAGTGAGACAAAAAAAAAAAAAAAATTGTTCTTTAATAAAAAAAAATCAAATGTCATACTTTGTTCTCATTCTTTGTCTAATTTAACACTTGGTAGAAATGCTATAGAATAATATAATCCTGACACATATGAGAGATCTCCAAAAAACCAAATTTTTTTTTTTTTTTTTTTTTTTTTTTTTTAA
>NW_007248778.1:169638-187021 GCF_000164805.1 Carlito syrichta
TGCTCCCATTGATCTATATACCTGTTCCTGTACCAATACCAAGCTGTTTTGATGATGTAGCTTTATAGTAAAGTTTGAAGTCTGGTATTGTGATACCACTGCTTTGTTTTTTTTACTGAGGATTGTTCTGGCTATTCTTGGACGTTTGTGTTTCCATATGAATTCCTGTGTTGTTTTTTCTAGGTCTGAGAAGAATAAAACCAAATTTTATTTATAAAAAATTGTGTACATATTCTTACATGTTTAAATTTCATTCCCCTTCAAAGTACTCTGTGTCTGATGCAATACACCTATCAAGACACTTTTTTCACTGCTCAAAACAGTTTTGAATTTGAACCTATCGATTTTGATGCCTTTTAGTATTTGTGCCACTTTTTGTTTCACCTCTTCCACATCGGCAAAATAATTCCCTTTGAGGACATTTTTCATCCAGGGAAACAAACAAACAAAAAAAGTCACTCAGGGCAAGATCTGTGAATAGGGATGGGGCATAGGGATCATGTTGGTTTTGGTCAAAAACTGCTGAACACTCAGTACAGTGTGAGCAGGTGCACTTGAACATCACCCATCATGAAATGAGCAATTGTGTTGAAAAACAGTGGTAAGTGCAATGGAGAACAATAAACAGACTAAGGAGGGTAGTGATTCAGGTTCCTGTTTTATATGAGAGGTTCAAAAATGGCCTAACAAGATTATATTGGCAGAAACCTGAAGGAAATAAGAATCTGAACTAGGGGAGATAGGATTAAGATGGTCAAGATGAAGCAGGTAGAGTAAGTTTCTCCCATGGAGTAAACCAAGACAGAGAGAGGTTCTTTGGCACCCAGAAAAAATAGAACCAGGAGCATACCCCACATCTCTTCAGAAGAGTGAAAACTACAAAGAAGAGAAAAATCCATTGACCCAGCCTGGAACTGGCCAGACTATTGCTTACAGCAACACAGTCCACTGGCAGCCTCCAGAAGCAGTGGGAAATGTGAGTGTGGGGAATTAAGGAGTTCTGCACTCCTGCCGCAAATTTGCAGAGACCCCTGAGCCTTGCAGGACTCCAGTCCCTCATGGGAATTGCCTTACCCACAGCCATGCTCTGCCAAAGTTTATATGGAGTAATGTAGGAAAATAGGAAACCTTGAGCAGTGCCAGCCACCATTTTTCAGGAACTCAACTTTTGTGGGCAGCATGGCTGCTTTGCAGCTGGCCTGAGAGGGGACAGGCCCCAAGGGCAAACTTCACAGCTGCAGACAGTTCCTAGTTGAGCAAGCTGCCTGAGAACCAGAGGTCTTGAGTCCA
Organism: Carlito syrichta; assembly: GCF_000164805.1. Classification (NCBI taxonomy): domain Eukaryota; kingdom Metazoa; phylum Chordata; class Mammalia; order Primates; family Tarsiidae; genus Carlito; species Carlito syrichta. The sequence continues at coordinate 170,929 of NW_007248778.1, forward strand.
GCTTCACTTTGACATTCAGATTGCAAACTGCCTGAGGCCAAGGCAAAAGCCTGGTGGGATACATTGCCATAGCCACCTCTCACTCCCCATGTAAACTCTTTGGTGCCTGCCCTGCATAACAGCTACTCCAGTGCCCTGGGATTTCTTCCCACTGGGGTAGTCAAGAGCGCACACCTGCAGGGTGGTTCAGCTCCCTTCTCCTACACTCCCCTCAAAGGCTCAAAACACAGAATGTGGGAAATCCCTAGAGCCCTGCCCTTGGTCTAGGCTGATTGGGCATTTCCTTGGAATAACACTCACCAAAGAGAATCCCTACAGTCACCATTGAAACAGCATTCTTCCACAAATGCCACCTGCTGACTGTAGGTCAATACAACCCAGCACATCAGATATAATACCTCAGCCCTGGGGAAGGCCTGATCCCAGACCCCAGCTAACACTTCCCAAGCCACTCCAGTCACTCAGGGTGCTGTGAGCCAGGGCAAGTATCCAGCACAAGACTGCTACAGCTAGCAACTGAGAAACTCGCCACACCAAGGCTATATATAACCAAAGGAAACTTACAGTGCCATATCAGCCCCCTGCCAACTTCAAATAAGAGGGACTAGTTTAACCAAATGAGAAGGAACCAGAAAAATAATTCTGACAATATGAAAAAACAGAGTGCTCTAACACTCCCAAAAGACTACATCAACTCTTCAGCAATGAACCCTAGCCAAAACGAAATTTTGAAATTCTAGATATAGAATTCAAAAGGTTGATTATAAAATTGACCAATAAACTTAGAATAAAATTGAAAATCAATATAAATAAATTTAAGAACATGATTCAGGACATAATGAAAAATTTTCCAAAAATAGGCACCTAAAAAAAACCTCACAAGCTAAAATCTGGAAGTCCAAAGAACCCCCAGAAGATTCATTGCAAAGAGATCATTACAAAGGCATATAATCATCCAGTTATGCAAAATTAATGTGAAGGAAAAAAATTAAGGGCAGTGAGTGAGACAAATGCATCAAATAATTTACAAAGGTAAACCTGTCAGACTTACAGCAAATTTCTCAGAGAAACTCTACAAGCCGGAAGGGATTGGGGCCCCATCTTCAATCTCTTCAAACAGAATAACAGTCAACCAAGGATTTTGTACATCAAAAAACTAAGTTTTATAAATGAAGAAAAAATGAAATCTTTCTCTGACAAGCAAACACTAAGGAATTTGTCACCACTAGATGAGTTCTGCAAGAAATACTCAAAGGAGTTCTAAATACTAAAGCAAAAGGTCAAAATACACCAGTAGAAAAATGCTGGAAATCATAGAGCTCACAGCCCTTATGAAACACCAACACAATAGAGAATACAAATAAATAAATAAACATAAACAAAGACACCAGAAAATAACCAATATGAAGAGTGGAATAGTACCCTACATATCATTATTAACTCTGAATGTAAATGACACAATGCCCCACTAAAAATATATAGACTGGAAAAATGGATTTAAAAAAAAAACACATCCCAAATATCTACTGTCTTAAAGAAACCCACTGAACTCACAAGGACTCCTATAGACTCAAGGTAAAGGGATGAGAAAAAATATATCATGCTAATGGAATCTAAAAATGAGTAGGAGTAGCCATTCTCACATCAGATACAACAGACTTTACATTAGCAAGAGTAAAAAAAGGACAAAGATGGTTATTATATAATGATAAAGGGATTAACCAAATGAGAAGACATAACAATTTTAAATATATATGGGTCCAACACCAGAGCCCCCAGTCCTATAAAACAAATGTCACTAGGCCTAGAAAAAAAGAGATAGACAGCAATACAGTAATAGTGGAGACTGCAACACCCACTAACAGCAATAGATAGATCATCAGGGCAAAAAGTCAACAAGGAAACATTGGAGTTAAACTGTACTTTAGAGCAAATGGAACAGACATCTATAGAACATTCTATCCCCAAACGGCAGAATATACATTTTTCTCATCAGCTCATGAAATACCCTCCAAGACAGACCATATGATAAGCCACAAATCAAGTCTCAATAGATTTTTAAAAACCAAAATCGTATCAAGCATCCTCTCAGAGCACAGTAGAATAAAACTAGAAATTAACTCCAAGAAGACTCACGAAAACAAATAAGATCGTGGAATTTAAACAGCCTGCTCCTGATGAGCCTCAGGTCAACAGTGAAACCCAGATGGAAATTTTAAAATTCCTCAAAACAAATGACAACAATGAAACAAGTTATCAAAATGTCTGAGACACAGACAATGTGGTGCTTAGAGGAAAGTTTATAGCACTTAAAGTCTACATTAATAAGACTGAAAGATCACATATCGACAACCTCACACCTCAAGGAACTAGAAAAATAAAAGCCAAACCCAAAGCTAGCAGAGGAAAAGAAATAACAAAGATCAGAGCAGAACTAAATGAAATTGAAATTAAAAATACAAAGAATAAATGAAACAAAAAGTGATTATTTGGAAAGATAAAAAAACTAATAGACCGTTAGCTAGATTAATTCAGAAAAGAAGAAAGAAGCCTCAAATTAGTGCAATCAGAAATGAAAAGGGAGATATTATAACTGATATCATGGAAAGTCAAAAGATCATCTGAGACTATTATGAACACCTCTATGTAAACAAACTAGACAATCTAGAGGAAATGAATAAATTCTTGGAAACAAACAATTCCTAACCTTGAATCAGAAAGAAATAGAAGCTCTGAACAGACCAACAATGAGGTGCGAGGTTGAAATAGTAATTAGAAGTCTCCCAACAACAACAACAAAAGTCCAGGACCTAATGGACTCACAGTTGAATTCTACCAGAGCTTCAAAGAAGAACTAGTACCAATTTTACTGAAGCTATTCCACAAGATTGAGGATGAGAGAATTCTCCCTAACTCATTCTACAATGCCAGTATCACTCAGATACAAAAGCCAAGCCACAACAACAAAAGAAAACTACAGACCAATATCCTTTATGAACATAGATGTGAAAATCCTCAACAAAATAGTATATGATAAAGTAAACTCAACAAAACATAATGATAATAATAATAATAATACACCATGACCAAGCAGGTTTTATCCCAAGGATGCAAGTCTGGTTCAACATATACAAGTCAATCAACATGCTCCACTACATGAACAGAATTAAAAACAAAAATCACACAATCTTTTCAACAGACACAGAAAAAGCATTTGATAACATTCAGCATCCATTTATGATAAAAACTCTCAGCAAATAGGCATAGAGGGAACACTCCTCAAAATAATAAAAGTCATATATGACAAACCCATAGCTAGTAGCATCTGGAATGGAGAAAAGTTGAATGTGAGCCAGGTGCAGTGGCTCATGCCTGCAATCCCAGCACTCTGTGAGGCAGGGGTGGGAGGGTTGTTTGAGTCCAAGGATTTGAGACCAGCCTGGGCAACTTGGTGAGACCTCATCTCTACAATAAATCAAAAAATTTTCTGGGCATGGTGGTATGCACCTGTGGTTCCAGCTACTTGGAAGGCTGAGGCAGAAGGATCACCTGAACCCAGCAGGTTGAGGCTGCAGTGGTTATAGGCATGCCACTGCACTCCAGCCAGGGCGACAGAGTGAGACTCTGACTAAAAAAAAAAAAAGAAAGAAAGAAAGAAAGAAAAGTTGAATGCATTCCCTCTCCGAAGTGGAACAAGGCATGGATGCCCACTTTCACCATTCTTATTCAACATAGTACTGAAAGTTCTAGCCAGAGCAATCAAGAAAGAAAAAGAAATAAAGCGCATCCATATTGGAGAAAAAGGAATCAAACTATCTCTGTATGCCAACAATATGATCTTATTCCTAGAGAATCCTAAAGACTCCTCCAAAAGACTCCTGAACTTGATAAATGAATTTGGTAAAGTTTCACAATACAAAATCAACACACACAAATCAATAGCACTGCTATACACCAAAAGCAACCAAGCTGAGAATCAAATCAAGAACTCAATTCCATTTACAATAGCAGCCAAAAAGCTTAAATACCTAGGAATATATTTAACCAAAGAGGTGAAAGATTTCTACAAGGAGAGCTACAAAACTAATGAAAGAAATTGTAGAGGACACAAACATATGGAGAAATGTCCCAGGCTCATGGGTTGGAAGAATCAACTTTGTTAAAATGACCATATTACCCAAAGTAATCTACAGATTTGATGTAATACCTATCAAACTACCAATGCCATTTTTCACAGAATTAGAAAAAAGAATCTTAAAATTCATATGATAGTCAGACTGGCCAAAGCAATCATAAGCAAAAAGAACAAAAATGGAAGCATCACATTACTTGACTTCAAATTATACTACAAGGCTGTAGTAATCAAAATCAAAACAGCATGGTACTGATACAAGAGCTGATATGTGGACCAATGGAACAGAATAGAGAATCCAGAAATGAACCCATATACTTACAACCAACAGATTTTTGACAAAGCAGACAAAGACATACAGTGGGGGAAAGGACATGTTATTCAAAAAATGGTGCTGGGAAAATTGGATAGCTACGTTCAGAAAAATGAAACTTGATCCCTATCTCTCCTCGTATATAAAAATTAGCTCTAGATACACTAAAGACTTAAATGTCAGACTTCAAACCATAAAAATCCTAAAAGAAAACCTAGAAAAAACTCTTATGGACATCAGCCTAGGCAAAGAATTTATGGCTAAACCCCAAAAGCAAATACAACAAAAACGAAAATAAACAAGTGGAACTTAATGTAACTAAAAAGCTTCTGCACAGCAAAATAAATAACCAACAGAAAAAATAGGTAACCTACTGAATTGGAGAAGATATACATCTGGCAAAGGATTAATATATAGAATCTACAAAGAACTGAAACAAATTACCAAGAAAAAAGCAAATAACCCCATTAAAAAGTGAACAAACAACATGAGCAGACATTTCTCAAAAGAAGGTCTACAAATGACCAACAAGCATATGAAAAAAATGCTCAGCATAACTAATCATCAGAGAAATGCAAATCAAAACCACCTTAGTCAGAATGGTCATCATTAAAAAAAAAAAAAAAGATGTTAGCATGGATGTGGAGGAAAGGGAACGCTTATATACTGTTGGTGTATATACACTGGTGGAAGTGTAAATTAGTACAACCTCTATGGAAAGCAGTATGGAGATTTCTCAAACAACTAAAAGTAGATCTACCACTTGATCCAGCAATCCCACTACTAGGTATCTACCATAAAGAACAGAGATCATTATATGAAAAAAACAACTGCACCTGCAGTTTTATGGCAGCACAATTTACAATTGCAAAGATGTGGAATAAACCTAAATGCCCATCAATTGCACTCCATAAATATGTACAATAGCATGTGTCAATTAAAAATAAAATAAAACTAAAAAAGAAAAAATAGAATCTGAACAAAATAGATATCTAGGAGAAAGCTGACAAAACAAACCCTCAATTGGGAATAAGTAGAGATGTGCTTGGAGAGTTTGAGGAAAAGTAGAGTTGATGTGGTTGGAGTAAGTGGGCAAGGAGAAAATGATGGTGGAAGATGGGAGGTCATGTAGGTCCCTAGAGGCCATAGTGAGGACTTTGGATTAGCCCTGAGCAAGTTAACAAGCAGTAGGGGGTTTTGAGAAGAGGCATGACAGGAGCTGAGTTAGGAGTTAAAAGGATTGTTGGGAATGCTGGGCTAAGAACAACTAGAGAGAGACAGATGCAAAGAGAGTGTTTAGGAGGTTGTTGGATTAACTTAGGTAAGAGATAATTCTCAGACATGTAGATTAGATTACATGGTAGGAAAAGACATGGTGAGAATTGACCAGATTCTGGATTTATTTTGAAGATAGAACCAATAGGACCTTGTGATGGATTAGGATGTGTGGTGCAGAAGAAAGTAAGAAGTCCAGAATTATTTTAAGGTTTAGTACTGCCGGTAATTGAGATGGAGAAGATGGAAGATAGGGAATACTTGGTAGAGATAGGAAAAATCAGAAGTTCAATTTGATACATTTTAGATATCTCTTAGACATTTGAATGTCTAAACTCCTCCATCTGAATGGAAATGTCATTTGAGTAGGTTATTGGATATCCAAGACTAGAGTTCAGAGAAAGGTCCAGGTTGGAGGTATTCATTTGGAAGTCATAGTAGGTGTATGAACAGTATTGACAGTCATGAAACAGAATGAGATTATCTATAGAGTGAATTTAGCGGAAAAGAAAGAAGACATGATGACTGAACTCTAAGATACTGTAATATTTAGAATTTTAGAAAATAAACAGAAATCAATAAAGAAGACCAAAGAGTGGTCAATGAGATAAGAAGCAAATCAAGAGAGTGTGGTATCTTTGAAATCAAGTGAGAGACATTTTTGAGAAGTGATTCAATAGGTCAAACTGGAGGTAAAGGCTGAAGAGAAGTCCTGGCTGTACATACTAGTCTGCATGGAAGACACAAATGGAAGAGAGACCAAAGATTGAATTTATTCCATTAAGAAGCAATAACTTCACCCACCAGTAAATGCAGTTCAATCAATACCCAGGAAATCTGACAAGATTAGAAGTTCTCTCCTTCCTGGAGTCAGGAAGAGATGAGAATAATAAAGAATGACCACAGTTTACTCTACTAATTATGTTCTCTTAAACTTGTGAGCTCAGTCAGAAAGACTAGAAGAGTGGGATGAGTTTCTCCTCCTCAGAGGAGAACAGCTAAGTGTTAGAGAATTTTGCTATAGTCTCAAGGGGTTACTTCCTGATACATATCATCATTCGTTGGTTTCCTTCTGGAATCATTAAGAGCAGAACATCAGATGTTCCCCCAAGAAACTTTCATGTGAGTAAATGAGATTAGGTCAGGTAGCCGGAAGGATTTACAGTTACTTAACAATGGGGATAAGTTTGAGAAATGTGTCATTAGAAATGTCAATGTGCAAACATCTAGCATAGAGGGTACTATGCTAGATGTAGTGGCTAGAAGTCAATGTGCAAACATCTAGCATAGCATCAATGTGCAAACAATGTGCAAATGTCAATGTGCAAACATCTAGCATAGAGTATGTAGTAGGTATGTAGTAGGCTAGATGGTATAGCCCACTACACACCTAGGCTATGTCATATGACCTATTGCTTCTAGGCTACAAAACTGTATAGCATGTTACTGTACTGAACACTGTAGGCAATTGTAGCACAATGATAGTTGTGTATCTAAACATATATAAACATAGAAAAGGTACAGTTGAAATATGGTATAAATAATAAAAATGGTATACCTGCATAGGACAACTTCATCATAGTCTAATGGGACCACCATCATAAATGCAGTCCATTACTAACCGAGACATCATTATGTGGTGCATGACTGTGCCATAATAATACCCACTCTTTTTTATTCAGCTTTACTGAAGTATAATTGGAAATGAAAAACTGGACATGTTTAAAGCACACGCATACATTTGTAAGTGTTGATGTGAATATACCTGTGAAACCATTACCACAATACATTTTAATGGACATATACCAGAAGCTTCCTCCTGTTCCTTTGTAATTTCTCCCTCCTATTCGTACTTGTATCACCCACAATCATAGGCAGTCACTGTTCTGCTGTCTGCCACTACAGATTAGCTTGCATTTTCTAGAACTTTGCATAAAAGAAGTCATATAGTACATACACATTTTTGTCTGTCTTCCTTCACTCAGCATACTTCCTTGAGATTGTGGATGTTATGTGGGCCAATACTTTGCTCATTGCTATTTCTGAGTTGTATTCTATTATACTGGATATACCACAGTTGATCTATTCATTCACTTGTCACTAAATATCTTTGACCATTAGAAAAATGATGGAGGGAAAACTTGCTCAGGGCTGCCTAACCAAAAATCAGGCAGACACATGTGCATTGCTATTCATGTTAAAGATCTTTCCCTGGAGAAAGCAAGGGCTCTAAGTGCTCCAACAATTGCATTTCAAAGGACAGTAAGTGTTTCTTCTCAGGATAAAGTGACTTTAAAAGATACAAATTAAAATAACAAAAAAATCAGCTTTGACGAGGTAAAGATGAGAGATTTCCTATGGTTTTGTGGAGTCTCAACATAGCTTGCCACACTGCTAGAGAGAGGTGTAGGTTATCTTCACAGCCACAAGATGAGTATTTGAGGCACTTTGATTATTTGAGACACAGAAATAGACTCTGCTCTCAAATATCCTTTCATGTGGCCCAGGAGACAGCTGAACAAGGGCTAGAAGCCTCTGTTAACACGCTCTCCAAATGGTGCCTGCCTTGGCAGGGAGGAGGCCTCCTTTGTTGCTTGATAGCATCTCTGTGTGTTACAGATAACACTTTGACTCACACTATTAGTTACTCGTTTTGCTGTCACTTGAAATCTGCATCAAGTCTCCTAAGAGACCTCCAAGATCAAAGGGTTCTACTGATTTAGTCACTACTTCCTGGAATAAAGCAGTGGCTGGGATCAGACTAAGGTGTTGTGATTCATCATTTGAAGGTGAGGGGTGATATGTCTGTGAGTCACGTGATGGAGTCTTTGAAACCCAGTGTGAAAAAAATTTGGTACACAGGACATGTTGATGGAGTACATGGATTCATAGGTAAAGCAGAGAGAAGTCTGTGAAAGACTCATAAAAATAAGTGACACTGTCAAGTTGTGAATTAGAAAGCAGGCAACTGAGTTGCACTTCAATGCAATGAGATTCATGTTAATTAGATGCTGATGATTGATTTTCTACTTGATTATAAACTGTAGATGCAGAGACTATGTTTTATTCATTTCTGCATTTCCTTCAACAAATGAAGCTGGTAAATAAATATTTATTAGAGTATGGGTGTATGGGTGGGTGATCTACCGGGGACCATTCTGGGGAATGATCTGCTTTGAAGTCCATAGAAACACCTCTCTATTAAAGAGTTGGTTTCCTCACGTAACTCCCCCTGACTTTGGAAAATAGATTCTGGTTTTACTGTTAGAACGTTCCCTCTTCTCTTTGCCCTCAGGAATAAATATTCTACTTTGTCGATTTCTTGAAAGCAAAAATCATCATTTAAATCATTAGTCACATATGCAAAAAGAGGTTAGTTAATATTGACCTATGGGATAATTGTCACAACAGACATCTCAGTAGAAGGTAGGGCATGGACTAGGGAGACTGTCACAGTGCTCTGAGCAGTCCTTCTCTGTCGTTTCTGCACATGGCCTGGCTCCGTCATCTAATCTTGGAGTATAGACAAGAAAAAGAAACCAATAACAGGCACTCTGCTGGTGAGGATGTTGAGGATGTGGCAAATGAGATTCAATCCCGAGTCCACCAGCAGTTGTTTTGTAAGGAAGGATAAAATATCTATAACTTACTGCAAAATATTCCATGATTAATTATTATTGAATGTTACTTTTGCACCCTATAAAGAAGAATGTGAACCTAGAGAGTGGTTTAGTAATCTGTAATCAAATATTTATGCTAGGCTGACCACGACAGCTCATACCTATAGTCTCAGCACTTTGACAAGCAGCACTGAGAGGATTGCCTGAGCCCAAAGGTTCAAGACCAGCCTGAGCAACTTGGCAAGACCTCATCTCTACAACTAATCAAAAAATTACACTGGAGTGGTGGTACATGCCTGTAGTTCCAGCTACTTGGAAGGCTGAGGTAGAAAGATCACCTGAGCCCAGCAGATCAGGCTACAGTAGCCGTGAGAGTGCCACTGCACTCCAGCCTAGGTGATAAAGTGAAACTCTGACTCGAAAAAAAAAGTTTATGCTACAAGTCAGCAACTATCTTTATCTCTGATAAACACCAGATGTTTCTTAACTAGAATATTTAAGACATGTAGCTTGATTAAGATATTGTAGAGACAATCCTCAATCTTGTATAAATGGTATAAATATCTAGCAAAAGGGATTTCTATTTTCAGTCTTGATGGAATAACAGGAATGAAATTTGCCCTTTCAACTCAGACAATTTTAAAAAATAATGGGTAAAATTTATGAAACAATGGGTTTCAGACATTGAGCAACAAGTAGCACAGGCAGTAATTCCTGAGAGAAATCAATCAAATGGCAAGGGGCTGAGAATTACCCAGTTTACTTTAAGGAGACTTTCCAGGTTGCAGTTCAGGGATGAAAGGGGAAGACCCCAAACATTTCAATAAACTCTGAGTTGAAGACATAGCTAAGAACTGGAGGAGGTTAAAGGGGCTACGAGTTTGCAGAGCAACTGTAGAAGAGAAAGGACCTGCCCAGAGAGGAGAGAGCTACATACAGACAGAGTTCCAGAAATATGTAGAAGATTCCCCTCAAGCCTTTAACTTAGCACTGCTTACTCCACGCATGTGAGGAAACTACCTTAGGCAGGCGGGAAAAAAAAGAAGACACTGGGAAGCTTCAGGTGGAATAATTTCAGTAATTACATAGGGCCAGGAATAGTTTGCTTTCCCACCAGCCAAACTGTGAGAAAAAAAAAAAAAAAAAAAAAACCCCCGTAATATACAGGGTTTCAGAAGAATATTGCTTCAGTAATGGGGCAAAATTAGACTAGAAATAAAGTTTCCTCTGGTCTTACAGAACAAAAAAAGGAAGGCTTCAAAGGACCAAACTATTTATAAGTAACTGAAATGTGCAATAACCAAGTGCAAAAATATTTAGAGAAATACAAAAATGTTTGGCATTCTACAAGGTAAAATTCACCTTGTGTCATTCAGTTATCAGGTGTTAGGAAAGCAAGAATAATGCAGTCCAAAATAAGGAGAAAACTCAATCAAATACAAACAGATGCAGAAATGACACCTATGTTAACTATTAGCAGATAAGAATTTTTTAATAGTTATAATAATTATATTCTATAGGTTTAAGAAGGTAGAAGGAAGCATGAACATGTTGAGGAGAAACATGAGAAATTAAAAAAAAAAAAAAGACCCAACTAAAATTTCTAAGGATAAATGAAACGATCTCTGAGAATGAAAACTACACTGTATAGTATTACTAGCTGATTAGACACTGCTGAAGAAAATATTAGTAAACTTGAAGACATAGAAACTATCCAAAATGAAACACACAGAGAAAAAGAGAAAAATTCATCAAGGAGATACGGAACAACTTCAAGCAGCCTAATATACATGGTAATTGAAGTTCTCAAAAGGGTTAGGAGGACCAAAAACTACTTGAAGAAATAAAGACCAAATTTTTTCAAATTGTAGCAAAGACTATAAACTCACATATTCAATAGGTTCAATGAATCTTGTGTACAAGTAACTTTAAAAAAAAAACTACTCCAAGGAACAGCACAATTAAATTGCCCCAAAGCAGAGACTAATTGACAATCTTAAAGGCAGCCAGAAAAACAAGACATATTACACGTAGAACAAAAACAAGAATGAAACAAACTTTTCTCTTAAAACAATGCAAGCCTGAAGTACCAAAATTAAAAAAGCTATCAACCCAGAATTCTATAATCATTAAAAAAAAATTTTCAAAACTCTGGTCAAATAAAGAACTTTCAGACACACAAAAGCTGGAATAATTCAAACAGAAATAGACCTATGCATAAATTGTTCATTTATTTTAATAAATAGTGTTGTGTCGCCGGGCTTGGTGGCTCAGCCTGTAAACCTGTGCCTTTGGGAGGCTGAGGTGAGTGGATTGCCTGAGCCCGCAGGTTTGAGACCCGCCTGGGCAGCGAGACCTCATCTCTACAATAAATAAAAAAAAAAAAAAATCAGCTGGGCGTGGTAGCACATGCCTGTAATTCCAGCTGCTTGGAAGGCTGAGGCGGAAGGATCGCCCAAGCCCAGCAGGTCGAGGTTGCGGTGGCCGGGAGTGGCCACTGCACTCCAGTCTGGGCGACAGAGTGAGACTCCAACTCAAAAAAAAAAAAAAAAATAGTGTTGTGTCAATTTAATGGGTGATATAATCATTTCAATAAATGAGCAGGAACTAAATAATTGTATAAAAATTAATCTTGACCCTCAACTCATGCCAAATGCAAAATTTATCTGAAAAGAGATCATTTCAAGATAAATTTGAGTTAAATATATACAACTTTAGAAGAAAACTTCGGAGAAATTCTTAGTCAACTTGGATTTGAAAAAAATTTTAAAATATAACACAAAAACTTTCACAGGTTCTAAAGATTAGTAAATATGTATGTGTGTGTGTGTCTGTGTGTGTATATATATCCCAAAGGTACAAACTCTAAAAAAAATTAAAATTAAAAAAAATCATCAAATTAAAAAAACTTTTGCTCTTTAAAAGACACTACTATAAAAATGAAAAGGTGAGTCATGGACTAGATCCTATTTGCAAAACATATATCTGGCAAATGATATGTATCTTAAATATATAAAGATCTCTTACAACTCAATGAGAAAAAGACAAACAACCCATAAAATTGGGCAAAATATTTGAATGGATATGCCATCAAAAAAGATATATGGGTGCCCCCAAAAAGCATATAAAAAGATTATTAATATCATTAGTCATTAAGGAAATGCAAAATGAGATAAAAGCACAATGAGATATCACTATGCAGTACCAAGGCTAACATTTTAAAAGTTGATCATATAGAGTATTGGTACATTGATTTGTAGGAACTGTCTCATACCCTGCTGTTGAGAATGCAAAATGGTTGATATAATTTGGATTGTTGCCCCCTCCAAATCTCATGTTGAAATGTAATCTCCAATGTTGGAAGCTGGGCCTAGTGGTAGGTGATTGGATTATGGTGCTGGATCCCTCAAGAGTGACTTGGTGCCATTCTCCTGATGAGGGAGTTTCTCTCTATAGGTTCACATGAGAACTGGTTGCTTAAAAAAGCCTGGCACCTCCTCGTCCCTCTCCTGAGACTGGCCTGCGCCCTCTCCATGATATAAGTTTCCTGAGGTCTCCAGAAACCCAGCAAATGATGGCACCATGCAGATCCATAAGCCAAAGTAAATCTTTTTTCTTTATAAAATACCCAGTCCCAGATATTTCTTTATAGCCATGCAAAATGGATTAATACAATGGTATAACTACTTTTGAAAATAACTTGGCAGTTTCTTAAAAAGTTAAATATATGCTTGCCATACAACCTAACCATTTCACTCTTTGGTAGTCACCACAGAAATAAAACCATATGTTCAAAAAAGAGTTATGCATGAATGTTTACAGCAGTTTCATTTGCAATAGCCAAAAACATTTTTAAAAATTGAACAAATAAGCATTGTGCTATATCCACATTGTGGAATAATACTCAGCAATAAAAAGATGGAAATTGTACTCAGTAACATGAACAAATCCCAAAACAATTATGCTCAGTGGGAAAAAAAGCAGAATTTTTAAAGCACAAAACAAGGATTACTGTTACATAAAATTCTAGGAAAAGAAAACTAATCTATAATGACAGAAGGCAAATCAGAATGAATGAAGATGAAAGCAGACAGAAAGAGATTGGCAGTAGTGGGAAACTGCCAGGGGCGAGGGGGGGGGGAGGCACACTTAGTAAGGGTACTTGATCACACACCAGGTGAAATGGGGACCAAAGTAAGACCCAAACTCTAGCTGTTCAATGACCATTTGTATACTTAACCCTGAATTGTACCCATCTTTAAAATAAAAATTTTTTTAAAAAGACAAATAGATTACAAAAAGGCTAGAGAAAATTTGGGGTATGTTGGGATCAAATGTCATTCTTTATGCATGTACAGTTTATCATACACCAGTTATATCACAGTTTTAATCAAGTTTTTAGAATCTAGAAAGTAGTCCATCATTATAAGCGGCACCATTGGCCTGACTGATAAATAGACACGTGTCTAATCTCTGGTTTTAGAACATTCCTTCTGTCTGAGGTAAATGACATCATTAGCCATGTCCTGCTAACGGAGCATTATTAAATTTTTCTGAGGTGAATTATTTATGCTAAATGCTAGCTAGATTCATTGAAGCTACAGAATAATAGTTTTGATTATATTCTTCTAATGGTTAGTGCTACTGAATATTTTTTCATATACCTATTGGTCATTTGTATGTCTTCTTTTGAGAAATATCTATTAAAGTTTCAACTAGCATATGATCCAGCAATCTCATTAATGGGTATACAGTCAAAGGAAATGAAATCAGTGTATCAAAGAGATATCTGCACTCACATTTTTATTGCAGCATTATTCATAATAGACAAAATATGGAATCAACCCAAGGGTCTCTCAACAGATGAATGGATAAAGAAAAGGTGGTATATACACACAATGAAATTCTATTCAGCCTATAAAAAGAATGAAATCCTTCCATTTGGGACAACATGATTGAACTTGGAGGAAATTATGTTAAATGAAATAAGCCAGGCACAAAAAGACAAATATCATATAATCTCACTCAAACGTGGAATCTAAAAAGTTAATCTCATAAAAGTAAAAAGTAAAATGGTTGTTACCAAAGGCTAGGGTGGTTAGTGGGAAGCTGGAATGGAGACATGTTAGCCAAAGAATACATAATTACAGTTAAATCAAATAAATACATTTCAAGAGATCTATTATGCAGCAAAGTTACTTTAGTTATTAGCAATATAATGTATTATTGAAAACACAGAGTGTGGATGCTATATGCTCTCACCACAAAAATGATAACTATATAAGGTAATAAATACATTTGTCAATTACCTAGACTTAACCATTCCACAATGTATGTATACTTCAAAACATCATGTTGTATATGGTAAAAACATAATACTGTACATTTTTAAATTAAAATTTTTAAAAACAAAATAATAAAAAAGAACCCAAAAGCTAAACAAAAAATGTCAGCTTAAGTTAGTTTACAATGATGGAGGTGGGAGGAGTGCAGGGGCTAATAATACAAACTTGATGAGTTTGTAATTGTTAGACTGCATGTGACTGCTTCAATGCGCCTCTGATCATCGTAAGCAAGCAAAGAGTGGGACTGCAAACTCTACTGAATAAGAGGCAACTGGAAGCACCTAGGATTGGATGTTCCCAGTGCACGCCTGATTGAGTCACGTGCAAGCCTAGAAGGTATAGGTAGTTTTTTAAAAAAATTTATTTTATTGTAGAGATGAGGTCTCGCCAAGTTGCCCGGACTGGTCTGAACCCTCTGGCTCAGGCAATCCACTCACCTCGGCCTCCCAAAGTGCTGGGATTACAGGCTGAACCACAGATCCCGGCGAGTAGTTAAGAATTCTTGTGTAATTCTTTAAAATAAAAAACAACAGCAGGTCTAGGACAATGGTTTTTAACCTCAGCTGCGCCTTTGAATAACCTGTGTAACTTTGCAAAAATAACATCTGGATCTCAGACAACTGCGCGGGCTTGGGCAGAGGTGGCCCTTTCTGAGGAGCTGGCAAGATGGCGGAAGTGAATCAGAAGAAGAGGACCGTCTACAAGTTCACCTATCCCGGGGTGGATGGATCAGCTATTGGACATGTTCCATGAGCAGCTGATGGAGTTGTACTGCGCGCGGCAGTGGCTGAACCAAGACCTGTGGCCGAAGCAGCACTCACTGCTTAAGTGGCTGCGCAAGGCCAAGAAGGAGTCGCCCGTCATGGAGAAGCCCGAGGTGGTGAAGACTTATCTCCTGGCTGAGATGGTGGATAGCATGGTGGGTGTGTACAACGGCAAGACCTTCAACCAGATGGAGATCAAGTCGGAAGTGATCGGCCACTACCTGGGCGAGTTCTCCATCACCTACAAGCCTGTGAGGCAGGCCAGCCTGGCCTTGGTGCCACCCACTCCTCCTGCTTCATTTCACTCAGGTAGCTGTTGCCACTAAAGACACACCTGTTCAGTCAAAAACAAAAACAAACAAAAAAATTCCGGCTCTCAATCCAGACCTATTAAGTCAGAATTCCTAGGGGAAGAAACCTGAGACTTGGACTGTCTTTAAGCTCCTCAAGAGATTCTAAGACAGCTAAGGAAACAATGCAACAAAAGTATATTCTGTGGCAAAATAACCAATTGGAAATTTTACTGTTTTGTTTTTTTCTCTCATTAACATTCATAAACTTAGAAGGGAAAAGTAGCCAATTCCCATATCTGCACCCCCCCACCCCTCTCCCCACCCCCCCTTGTCACATCACTATTGTCTTTT
>NW_007248778.1:187041-214936 GCF_000164805.1 Carlito syrichta
ACCTCAGCCTCCCAAAGGCGCGGGATTACAGGCTGAGCCACCGAGCCCGGCTGAGAAATTGTTTTCTAAAGAGAAAGCATTGATGCTATGAAGCAAGAGGACTGAAAGTCAGTAGCTCAAATTCCCTCTCGGGGTTCTGTTGAGTATTCTCCCTTTTTCTGAAATAAATAATTCCCTTTTCTTCCTCAATCTATAAACATATCACTTCCTCAGAAGCTGTCATAGCTTACACAGGGCTGCCTGTAGCCCAATCAGGGTTCTTATTGTAAGGTAAATGAAACCAGACCAGGCTAAACGGCAACAAAGGAGCCAAGAAAAATTTATTAGCGCAATCCCTGGCGAAGTTCACCAGTCCATGTAGCTGTGGGCCGGAGAAGTCGCGCCCAGCAAGATGGGCGACGGGTTTTTAAAGGGCACACTGAGAAAGCTGTGAGGGGGTTGGGGAGAGCAATCACTGGTTGGGACAGCTGTCACGTCTGCTGGCGATTGACTGAATGGGGTTGCTAGAGTCGCTGTAACAGGTACTGGCTGGCTTTGCGGCTGGAGTCTTAGTTCCTGTTACCTATTTTTGCTGGCTCACTCTCGCCCATTGTTCCCCTGGTCCGGGTTGGAGCCATCTTGTTGAGGCCCGCCCCGCCCTCCGGTACCTCCGGTCTTACAATATCAAAAATCACCTGATGGTCTTCCTAAAATCTAAATTGCTGGGTCCCGGGTCCCAGAATTTCTGACTCAGTAGATACCAGATGTGACCAGAAAATGCACTAACAAACTCCCAGGTGATGTTGATGTATTTTGGCAACCACTATTTTAGAGGGTTTGCCATGATTAGGTTGAGTCATTTCTCAACAGTAGAAGAGATGGATAATAATCTAAAACAAAAGTGCTTAAACCCAGAAGATTGTGACCTTAGGGACTGGGATAAGAGAAAGTTTGGAGATTTCAAAAGGGTTTTAAAGCATGCTATCTCTGAGTGAGGATGCCTAACTGGGTGTCTGTAAGGACTGGGCATTAGAAATCATCCCAATGAGACACTCAACAGAAGTGTCCAGGGCTGAGCTCAATATGAAGATGATGCCGGGAGTGGCACAACACAAACTCATGGGTTCTTTGACTCAACCCTGAAATAATTTTTCAGAGCAGCCAGCAAAGTCTTTAAACAAAGTTTATTAGCAAGAAGAAGAGAAGGAAGTGGGGGTGGATGGAGGTTTCATGCCGAAAAAGCCTGGCACAGGCAAGTCTCTCAAAAAAGACTGTGCTTTTGCTCTCAACTAAAAAGCTAGATATATTTTCACAACAATTGATATATGTTAAAGAGGGGGGCAGGGCACAGGAATCCACTGCTCCAGAGAGATTGATCTCTCCACTTTTCATGGGAGGGATGGTTTTTTCCAGAACACATATTGTCTTCGTAGATCTGCCAGACTTTTTCAATTCACAAATTCATGAGCTACAAGATGGTCTTATTATCATTTCTATGGCTTTGGTCAGTCAAGGAGTGGTATTCAGCCTTCCACCTTCGACAGGGGATCTGTAAGATCTGTAATGATTATTATGCTAAACCATGAACTGAAAGGTTGTGCTGTCCTATTCTTACATCTGATGAAATTGTTTTTGATTAGCCAAGGGAGTGGGGTAGAATGGTGAGTCTACATTCTAACCTGACCCTGAAGTAAAAATGTAACAAGAAAAATATCTGAACACTTCCTAAAACCTGTCTACAAAAAATTTATCTATGAGGTCTAACAATTAAGTTCACAAAGTTGCCACTGTGTGCTTACATTGGTAGCACTGTACAAACAACTCGGTAAGGTTTCATAACCTTGGTATATCGGTGTCTTACGGCTATATTTGTGTCACGTGATGATGTGATGTCTTGCTGAGTAGCGTTTTATTGTTGCATGTTTTTGTATCCTGCCACAATAATGTTGAAGCTTGAATCAGAGCAACAAACAAACATTAAATTTCTTGTTAAACTTGGCAAAAGTGGAAGTGAAATCAAGAACATGTTAGGCCAAGATTATGGGGATAATGCCATGAAGAAAATAGCAGTGTACAAATGGACTAAGTGTTTTTCTGAGAGGGCAGAATGCATCACTGATGAAGAGAGGTCAGGATGGCCAGTAACAAGCAGAACTAGTGAAAACTGCAAAAATTCATTGAATTGTGCGTCAAAATAATCAGCTGACTGCGGGAAACATAGCAGACCAAATAAACATTAATAGAGAAAGAGGAAAAGCCTAACTGAAAGTCTTGGCATGAGAAAGGTGTGTGCAAAAATGGTCCCAAAGGAGCTCTTGCATCATGACAGTGCACTAGCTCACACAGCACTGTCTGTGAGGGAATTTTTAGCCAGTAAACAAATAACTGTATTGGATCACCCTCCTACTTTCCTGCTCTGACCTCAGTGACTTTTTCTTTACCTGAAGATAAAGGAAGTATTGAAAGGAAGATATTTCAATGACATTAGGACATCAAGGGCAGTATGCTGACAGCTCTGACAGTCATTCCAGAAAGAGTTCTAAAATTGCTTTGATTGGTTGGTTAGATGCTGGCATCAGTGCATAGCTTCCCAAGAGGAGTACTTCAAAGGTGACCCTAGTGATATTCAGCAATGAGGTGTATAGCACTTTTTCTAGGATGAGTTCGCAAACTTAATTCTCAGGCCTTGTATTTATGCCTGACCTGTACTAGCTACCCTGCCTCAAAAAGAAAGAAGCTGGCCAGTTGTAGTGGTTCAAGCCTGTAATACCAGCACTTTGGGAGGCTGAGGAGAGGGGATTGCTTGAGCTCACAGGTTCAAGAACAGCCTTGGCAACTTGGTGAGACTTCATCTCTACATTAAGTCAAAAATTATCCAGGAATGGTGGCACGTGCCTGTAGTTCCGACTACTTAGAAGGCTGAGACGGAAGGATTGTCTGAGTCCAGCAGATTGACACTGGGGTGGCGTGAGCATGCCACTGCACTCCAGCCTGCACAATAGAGTGAGACTCCAACTCAAAAAAAAAAAAAAGGAAAGAAAAAAGCTGGGTAGAGCTTCCTAATTTGTTAGACCACTCAAACCCAACAAGCAACAACAACAGCAGTGTGTCTGTGTGGCATGAGAACCAGGGTCCTCCTCCCTTTCTTCTCTGGCCTGCGTGAACCCTAGGTTATACCTGAAGAGGTGGAGTCATCAAAGCTGATTGGTTTTGATGTCTCTCCAGCTTAGTCAGGGGAACCTTGAGCCAGGTCTAATTTGATTTAGAAGAAGAATAAAAATGTAATAGATTTTGCCCTCAGAATGCTATAAAGTAAATTAGATGTGTTTTAGTATCTTATGGTGAAACAAGTTCTCATTAACTCTTTGACTAGAAACTTATGGTTGTTATCCTGATTACAGAGGCCCCCTTAACTGGGGCAAAGGTCAGGGGAGATATTGCTTCCCACATATTGAGAACAATTGCCAGGTTCTAAGTGTGAAGAATGTAGAGAGGAGGACAAAACAAAACTTACAGATCACTGCAGGGTATTCTAACTGCACATTGCTTTCTTGTTGTTAACTGAGTATTAGCAGTTAGGAAAGAAATGGAATTAATGACTCATTCATGGGGATCAAACTGCACGTAATTTTCCAGGCATTATGTCAGGAGCTAGGGATACAAAGCTGGGTTAGAGGTGACTACAGTTCACAAGAGGTAATCAGTTTAGAAGAGAGTAATCATTTATTATTGTGTTTGTCTAAGACAGTGATAAGCACTATAATAAATATTCATGCAAAGTCCTAAGGGAGCACAGAAAGAGTAATTAATTCTCTCTAGGGAGTATCGGGAATGAGAAAATCTTTCAAAGACATAATGTGTGAGTTGAATCATGAAGAACAGTTAGTAGTTCACCAAACAACACGGATAGGAGATAAATGACCATCTGAGCAAAGAGAACGATGTGGTAGGCAAAGAAAAGGAGAGGGGGTTTGCTTCAAAACTTGGAGAACGGCTACCGGATTAGTGTCTGCACAATTCATTGTAGGGTGTTGGAGCTGGTGGGAAAGAGTTGAGAAGAGGGTACAATAGACGGTGGGGCCATATTGAGAAGACCTCATGTTTATATTCATCAGGTTTGAAGAGGTTTTATCTTTCTATTTTTTTAAATTTTAGATTCAGGGGGCAATGTGCAGGTTTGGTCTTCTATTAAACCCATCACCCAAGTTGTGAGCATGGTACCCAATAGGTTGTTTTTCAACCCTTGCCCCTTGCTCTCCCCACTCCCATTTAGGTGTCCCCAATGTCTGTTGTTACCATCTTTATGTCCATGTGCACCCAGTGTTAGCTCGTGTGGAATTTGGTTTTGTGTTTTTGTGTTAAGTGAAAACATGCAGTATTTGGTTTTCTGTTTTTGTGTAATTTGCTTAGAATAGTGGTCTCTAATTCTGCTGAAAAGATACATACACTCATGTGTTTATTGCAGCACTATTCACAATGACAAAAACCAACCTAGGTGCCAACCAACTATTGACTGGATAAATAAAATGTGGTATACTATATAGCCATAAAAAGAGAAAAATCATGTTCTTTGCAGCAACAGTAGAGGTTTGTAATAAGATGTTTAAATATCTCCATAACTATAGGTTAACCACCACCTGAGTGCCCTGAGTAACCCCTGCTCTGGTCCTCTTTTGAGACATCCTTCACTCATTGCTCTATGATCTAGAAGATTAATACCTGACATTGCAGAAGCTCTCCATGGATGGATTTCTATTATCCTATCTTTAATATTTCCACAATCCTTTTTTCTTTTCGAGTTGGAGTCTCACTCTGTCGCCCAGACTGGAGTGCAGTGGCCACTTCCGGCCACCGCAGCCTCGACCTGCTGGCCCCGGCGATCCTTCCGCCTCAGTCTTCCAAGTAGCCGGAATTACAGGCATGTGCTACCACGCCCGGCTGATTTTTTGATTTATTGTAGAGATGAGGTCTCGCTGCCCAGGCGGGTCTCGAACCCGCGGGCTCAGGCAATCCACTCACCTCAGCCTCCCAAAGGCGCGGGATTACAGGCTGAGCCACCGAGCCTGGCCTTTTTTCTTTCTTTTTAAAAATTTTTATTTTTAGGTTGGGGATATGCATGCATGTTTGTTAAATGGATATATTGTGTAGTAGTGGGTTTGGGTCTCAGGAGGCCTATTCCCCAGATAGTGAAACTACCTATTGTACTCAATAGGTAATGTATGAATCCTAAGCCCCCTCCCTGCCTTATTGGTGTCCCCTGAGTCTATTATTTCCACCTTTGTGGCCATCTAGCTCCCACATATAAGTGAGAACATGTAGTGTTTGGTTTTCTGTTTCTGAGTTAGTTCACTTAGGATGATGTTCTTTAGTTCCATTCATGTTGCTGCAAAGGACATGATTTAATTCTTTTTTATAGCTGGATAGTATTCCATGGTGTATATGTACCACGTTTTCTTTATCGAGTCAATAGTTGGAAGGCACTTAAGTTGTTTCCATGATTTTGCTATTGTGAATAGTGCTGCAATGAACATATAAGTACAGGTATCTTCTTTATATAATAATTACTTTTCAATTGGTAGATCGCTAGTAGTGGGATTGCTGGGTTGATTTGTAATTCCATTTTTAGTACTTTGAGGAAATCCTCAGACTGTTTTCCATAGGGATTGAACTAGTTTACAATCCCACCAAGAGTGAATGCGCATTCCCTGATTTCTGCAACCACACTAACACCTTTTATTCTTTGAATTTTTAATAGCCATTCTGACTGGTGTAAGGTGATATCTCATTGTGGTTTTAATCTGCATTTCTCTGATGTTTAGTGATGCTGAGCATTTTTTCATATGTTTGTTGGTCTTTTATGTGTCTGTTCATGTCCTTTGCCCACTTTTTTGATGTTTTTTTTAAGCTGAGTTTTAAAAAATTCCTTCCATATTTCTTCTTCCTTGGAAAGTGATTTATTTATCTTGTCCCAGTGTCTTGAATTGGAAGTGTAGATTTTACCTTTCTTTTTCTTTAAAATATGCACGTACAACTCTAAATTCTCCTCTAAGTACTGCTTTAGTTGCATTCCACAAATTTTGATATGCCATATTTTATTATGATTTAGTTTAAAATGTTTCCACTTTATCTTGTTAATTTCTCTTTCATTCGTGGGTTAACATGTGCTGCTTAATTTTTAAGCCTTAGGAAACTTCTAGTTACCATTCTTTCACTGATTTCTAGATTAATTCTGTGTGCAGAATACATGCTTTATATAATTTCAATACTTTGAAATGTTTTGAAAGTTGATTTTGGTCCAGTATGTGGTATCTTTGGCTGAATGTTCTAAGCATACTTGCGGAAAATATGTACTTTCTTGTTCATGGGAAAGGGTGTAGAACTTACCCTTAGGATGTGTTCCTTCTGGAGTTTTCACTGAAAGCCTGGATGAATTACTTATGCCCTTCTCTGCCAGGTTGGAACTTCAATCTCTGTTGTCCCAGCACTGTGTAGCTGTTGAAATATCTGCTTCACTAACTTTCCCTTCAAATCCAGTTTATACTGCTGAGTACATAACTTCTTGCCCTGCTGTGGTAGGCAACCTGAAATATGGCCTCATTAATCCCTGCCTTCTAGTAATCAGACTCTTGTGTTAACCCTCTTCTCTTTGAGTATGGACTGCATTTATTGACTCACCTTTAAAGAACAGAATATGGTATAAGTGGAAGTTTCACTTCTGATGTGAGGTTATAAGACTGTTGCTTTCCTACTGAGCACTCTTTCACTGTCAAATCACTTACCTGGTAGAAACCAGTTGCAATGTTGTGAGGTAGCCCTGTGGAGAATTCCACATGGTGAAAGATTGAGGTCTGCCCAAAACCATATGAGTGAGTTTAGAGTTAGTTTCCTAGCCTTACCAGTCAGGTCTTCAGATATAGGCACAGCCCACACTAATTTTGTTTGACTGAAACTTCATGAGCAATCTTGAGCCAACTATACTATGTTGCACCTGGATTCCTGACCTATAGAAACTGCACAATAATAAATATTTGTTGTTTTAAGCTATAAAGTTTGAGTGTAATTTGTTATTTAGCAAGTGATAACTAATATAAATTATTACCAGTGAAAATGAAAAGAAGTAAATGGATACTGGAGGAAAAAACTTTTTTTCAGAACATGCTAGCAGAACTTACTAGGTTGGGTTAGTTTGGGCGTAAAGGAAAGTGACAAACAAATAATTACTCTTGAGTTTTTAGCTTGAACAGTTAAGTGAATAGTAATACCATTAACTAAGATTGAGAAATGTGAAGAAAAAATATCAAGTAGCAGTTGGATAGACAACTCTAGAGTTTTGAAGATAAAATTCTAGAAATATAGATTTGGGATAATAATAGTATCAATCTCAGTGGTTGTGATAATTAGATGAGCTGATGCAGATAAAATCCTTTGCAAGGAGAAGGGCCAAGATGGCCAACTGAAGACATTGCATGATTGCTGCTCTTAGAAACCAAACAACAACAACAAACCAAACAAACAAAACCTATATATGGAAGAGCAAGTCTAAAGCTTTGAGGGTCAGCCTGAAAACTCAAGTTGAGGTCTATCACAGTTGCCTGGTGACACAGAGGAGCTCCGGACAACCCTAGAAACTGCCCCATCACAAAACCAGGTGAGTGCTCTTGGAGAAGGAAGGGTTGAGTGAAAGCAACAACTTTTTTCCTACACACCTCATGCAAACTTTCATGGTCCCAGCTAAGGGAAAGATAATCCAGGCTTTACATCTATATCCCTCCTGCACTGGCATGGTGTGGGCTGCCTCAAATCAGAACAGAGACACCAGAGGGATCCACATGAAGCCTGAGGAATACTAGTTTCTAGGGAACCCCAGCATCATGGCCACCAACCTTCCCACATAAAGGCTCTGCACACCTGATGGAGCGGTCTCTGCTTTGTGGGAACTCCTCACCCATAGCACCCAGCAGGAGTGATATGCCTACTTCGAGGATGTTTCTCCAGCACTGGCAGCCCCAAGTCAGGACTGTAGCTTCAGGTCAAGGTTGCAGACATGCTTGCCCTCAGAAGGCCACCATCACCACAATTGCCCCTTGTACAGATCAGGGTGAGGAAATAAGAGGCAGGGCACCTCTGTGCAGTGCCAAGGTAGTGTCCTCACCTATTTGCAGACTGAGAGAAAAATGCCATCTCTCCGCTAACAAGATAGCTTTTCTTTCCACCTCTAAGCAAAAGGCATGTCCCTGCCCAGGCAAGAGGAAGTCACTTCACACCCCCAAGAACACCTATGTCAGAGTACAGCCACAGGACCACAAGATGTGTGGATTGGAGACAGGCCATCAGAGCTCCCAGACAGCCAGGTCTCCTGGCACTTGTGCCAGAGAGAGAGAAAAGTCTCTGAACTAGAGGAAATGACTTGCTTCATCCCCACCAGACTATACCAGTAAGGCAGTGACAGAAGTTCCTCCCAGTTCACTGCCCATCCTATCACCACTGGCCCTCCCACAGGCAGGCTAGAGGAGGAAAGTTAGGTTAAAAAAAAAAACCCACACACATGCAAGCTTTCATCCCAATAGTAGCAACTTTATCAAACAACAGCAACCAAAAAAAGCAAAATAAATAAATACAGAAGTGTCTGCCCTCACAGATGAGGAAGACCCAGCAAAAAATTACCAGAAATTCCCAAACTATTAATAAGTCAACACCCACAAAGGAGCTTCCCAGATCCCTAACAATGGAACCCATCCAGAATGACCTGTCCCTGATGACAGACATAGAATCCAGACTATGGATGGTAAAGATACTCAATGAAATTCATGAGAAAGTGGACACACAAATTATCCAGGCCATGAAAATGGTTTGGGAAGTGAAAGATGACATGGCCATTCTAGGAAAGAACCAAAGTGAACTTCTAGAAATAAAGAAGTCTTTCCCAAAATTTCAAAAAATATTAGCAAGCCTTAACAGCAAAATTGACCAGGCAGAGGAAAGATTCTCAGAGCGTGAGGATCCAATTATTGAACTAACCCAGTCTGACAAAAACAGTGATAAAATACTTAGGGAGAATGAGCAAAATCTACAAAAGGTTTGAGATTATGTAAAAAGACCAAATCCATAGTTCCCCTGAGAGTGAAGGGGAAACTGAGAATACCCTGAAACAAACTTTCCAAGATGTCATCCCAGAAAACTTCCTCCATCTTTCTGGAGAGACAGCCATACAGATGCAAGCAATCCACATAACTCCTTTGAGGTTTTAAATGAGAAGACCATCCCAAGTTGAATGATAATCCATCTTGCCAAGATGAGTATGAAAGAGAAAAGCCTAAAGACTGCGACAGAAAAGGGACAGACAGCTTACCAAGTAAGACCCATCAGAATTGCAGCAGACCTCTTAGCAGAAACCCTACCATCCAGAAGGGACTAGGGTCCCATCTCTAACAACCTTAAAGAAAAGCAGTTCCAGTCAAGAATTTTTTATCCCACCAAGATAAGTTTCATTCATGAAGGAGAATTAAATCATTCCCAGACATCCAATCTCTGAGAGAACATGCCACCTCCAGATATGCACTTAAGAAAGATCTAAGCCCAGAAATGAAAGAACAGTTTCACTCATCACAGAAATGTTGGAAAACAGGGTTTACAGACCATATAAATTAACCACAAAGCCTAAAATGCTAAGCAGCCTCTTAATAGCAATATGACAGAAACAAGTGCCCACATATAAATAATTGACTTAAACGTGAACAGACTGAACACACCACTCAAAAGGCATAGAGTGTTAAATTGGACAAAGAAGCATGATCCATCCTTCTTCTGCCTTCAGGAAACCCATCTCACTGCAAATGACACCTATAGGCTCAAGGTAAAGGGCTGGAAAAAGATCTCCCAAACAAATGGAAAAACAAAAAAGAGCAGAAGTATATTCTTTTTATGCTCTTATATCACACAAAGCAGACTTTAACCAAAAAAAGTTGAAAAGGACAGGGAAGAACACTA
Source organism: Carlito syrichta (assembly GCF_000164805.1). NCBI lineage: Eukaryota > Metazoa > Chordata > Mammalia > Primates > Tarsiidae > Carlito > Carlito syrichta. The sequence continues at coordinate 197,008 of NW_007248778.1, forward strand.
TAAAATGAAAAAAGACTCAGTCTCCTTGCAAGAAATATTAATCCTGAATACATATGCATCCAACATAGGAGTAACCATATTTATAAAACAATTGCTAGTTAAACTAAGAGAGGATTTAGGCAGTCATATCTTTATAGTTGGAGTCTTGAATATCCTGTTAACAGCCATAGACAGATTATTGAGGAAAAAACTAACAAAATGTTGGAATTTTAACTTGCCAATCAATTGGATCTAATAGGCATTTACAGAACACTTCACCCCAAAACCACAAAATATACATTCTTCTCATCAGCACATGGAACATACTCCAAGATTGACCACATATTTGGACATAAATCAAGTGTGAACAAATTTCAAAAGGTCAAAATCATACCAAGCAATTTATCAGACCACAGTGGAATAAAAATAAATATAATGACCAAGAGGAACCCCCCCCCAAAAAAAACCACAAATACATGGAAATTAAACAACATGCTTCTGAATGACCTTTGGTTTAAAACAGAAATCAAGATAGAACTAAAAAGATTCCTTGAAACAAAAACAATGACACAACACACTAAAATTTCTGAGACACCATGAAATTGATGCTGAGGGGGAAGTTTATAGCATTGCAAACACATAATAAGAAAATAGAGGACTCTCAAGTAGTCTGATGTCACACACAAGGGAGCTGGAAAGACAAGAACAATCTAATCCTAGCGTCAGTAGAACAATGGAAATCGTCAAAATAAACTCACAGCTAAATGAAACAGAGACTCCCCCCCAAATCATACAAGGGATCTATAAGATGAAAAACTGGTACTTTGTGAAGATAAATAAGATTGATAGACCCCTGAAAAAATAACCAAAATAAATAAAGAGAGAGAAAACTTGAAAAAACACAATTAGAAATGAAAAAGGCAATGCTACAGCCAACCCTGAAGAAATACAAAAAATGATTAGAGATTACTCCAACATCTATATGCAAGTAAGCTAGAAAATCTAGAGGAAACAGAGAAATCTCTGGCATCATATAACCACCCAATATTGAAACAGGATGAAATTGAAACCATAAACAGACCAGTAATGATCCAATAAATTGACTCAGTACCAAGAAACCTCCCAACCACAAAAAAGCCCTGGGCCAGTTGGTTTCTTGGCTGAATTCCTCAAAATATACAAGGAAGAGCTGATACTAGTACTACTGAAATATTCCAAGCAATGAAGAAGGAAAGAATTCTCTCTAGTTTGTTCTATGAAGCCAATATCATCCTGATAACCCAAAATGTCAAAGATCCAACAAGGATAGAAAACTTCAGACCAATTTCCATGATGATCATAGGTGCAAAGATTCTCAGCAGGATTCTGGCAAATTGCATCCAGCAGCACATTACAAGAATCATTCATCATGACCAGGTTGGCTGCATTCCTGGGATGCAAGTCTATGTCAACATATGCAAATAAAATAAATGTAATCCATTATATAAGGAGGTATAATACCAAAACCACATGATTATCTCAATAGATGCAGGAAAATGATTTGATTAATTCCAACATCCCTTCTTGATAAAAACCCACAAATGCCTAGGCATCAAAGGAACATTTCTCAAAATAATAAAAACCATCTATGGCAAGCTTGAAACCAACAGCATACTAAATGACAGAAGATGGAAGCATTCCCCCTAAGATTGGAAATAAGACAAGGATGCCCACTCCCATTTAATATAGTACCAGAAGTCTTAGAGAAATCAGGAAGAAAAAAGACATTAGAGGTATCTAACTAGGAAAAGAGAAAGTTAGATTATCTCTCTTCACAGATGACATGATAGATACCTAGATAACCCTAGAAAGTCTGTCAAAAACATGCTTGTACTGATAAGCAACTTCAGTAAAATCTCATAATATAAAGTCAATGAACAAAAATTAGTTGCATTTCTATATACCAACTACAAGCAGGCTCAGAACCAAATAAAAAACACAATCCATTTCACAAAAGCCACAAAAAATAAAATACATCAGCATTCATCTAACCAAAGAGGTGAAAGGTCTTTACAATGAGAATTACAAAGCACTGTTCAAAGAAATCAATGATGACACAAACAATGAAAGAACTTCCCATGCTCATGAATTGGAAGAATCAACATTGTCAAGATAGCCATTCTACCCAAGACAATCTACAGATTGGACACAATTCCTATCAAACTACCAGCATCATTTTTCACAAACCCAGAAAAGACAATACATAAATTCATATGGAAGGAAAAAAATAGCCTAAATAGCCATAGCAATCCTTAGCAAAAAGAACAAAGCTAGAGGTAGACTTCTCACTTTGCTACAATGCTACAGTAACCTAGAGAGCATGGGACTGGTCCAAAATAGACACATAGACCAATGCAACAGGAGAGAGAATCTGGAAATAATTTTATAGATCTTCAACCAGCTTACCTTTGTCAAAGTCAACAGAAACAAACATTGGCAAAAGGAAACCGTATTTAGCAAATGGTGTTGGGAAAACTGACTAACCACATGTGAAAAAATGAAAATATATTCCTACCTATCACATATACAAAAATTAACTCAAAATGGATCAGGGACTTAGATGTGAAACTTCAAATTATAAGAATCTTAGAAGAAAACTTATGGAACACTCTCCTGGACATCAGCTTAGGCCATAATTTCATGGCCATGTCCTCAAAAGCAAATGCAGCAAAATTAAAACTGATGGGTGGGATCTTAAAAAACTAAAAAGTTTTTGCAAATAAACAGTAACAACAACAAACTCTTTAAGAACTTCATGACAGGGATAAACTCTCACATCTCAATAATTAGCCTGAATGTGAACGGACTAAATGTATCACTAAAAAGACATAGAATGGCAAAATGGATAAAATATCATGGGGCAACAATATATTATCTCCAAGAGACTCATCTCATCAGAAAGGAAACTCACAGACTCAAAGTAAGAGGATGGGAAACAAAATTTCAGGTGGACAGAACACAAAAGAAAGCAGGAATTGTGATCTCAATATTAGACAAAATGCCCTTTAAGCTATCAAAAATTTAAAAAGATATGGAAGGTCACTACATAATGATAAAAGATTCAATCCATCAACAAGAAATGGCCATCTTAAACATATATGCACCCAACATAGGAGCACCAACTTTCATAAAGCAACTTCTAGGTAAACTAAAAAAAAGATATTGATGCTAACACTGTCATAGCTGGGGACTTAAACACCCTACTAACAATCCTAGATAGAGCATCAAGACAAAAAGTCAAGAAGGAGATCTGGAACCTCAACATGACGCTTGACCAAATGAACTTAATTGATACCCACAGAACAGTCCACTGAACAACCATGAAATATACATTCTACTCATCACCACATGGAACTTACTCTGAGATTGACCACATTCTTGACCATAAATCAAGTATAAAGAAATTCCACAAGATTGAAATTCTGCCATGAACTCAGACCACAGTGGAATAAAAATAAATATCAACACCAACAAAATTCCCCCAAAACCCACAAAGACATGGACACAAAACAGAGTGTGCTGAACAACTCCTGGGTCAACAAGGAAATCAAAATAGAGATTAAAAGATACCTAGAAACAAATGAAAATGAAGAAACATATTACCAAAATATCTGAGACGCCATGAAAGCAGCCCAAAGAGGGGAATTCATATCTCTACAAAAACACATTAAGAAAATGGAAAGATCACAAGTTAATAGCATAACAAATCACCTAAGGAAACTGGAAAAGCTAGACCACCAAAACCCTAACTTTAGCAGAAGAATCCAGATCACCAAAATAAAAGCCCAAATTCGGGACATAGAAGACAAAAATACAATACAAAAAAAATCAATGAAACCAAAAGCTGGTTTTTTGGAAGGATAAACAAGATGATGGAGTCCTAGCTAGACTGATCAAGAAAAATAGAGAAAAAGCCCAAATAAACACAATCAGAAAAGTAAAAGATGAAGTCACAACTGACCCTGAAGATATACATAAGATTATGAGAGATTACTATGTACACTTGCATGAAAAAAAAACTTGAAAATCTAACTGAAATGAAGGACATTATTACATCCCACAACCTTCCCAGGTTGAAACAAGAAGAAATCAAGACCCTAAATAGACCAATAACAACCCAGAAAACCGACTATGTCATAAGAAAACTACTTACCCAAAAAAGTCCTGAACCAGATGACTTTCCAGCAGAATTCTACAAACATACAGGGAAGGGCTGATACCAATCCTATTGAAAGTATTCCAGGCAATTTAGAAAGATGGAACTCTCCCCAAATCACTGTATGAAGCTAACATCACATTGATACCCAAACCAAGTAAAGTTCCATCAAAGAAAAAGAACTACAGACCAACATCCTTGATGAACATAGATGCTGAAATTCTCAACAAAGTTCTAGCAAACCAGATCCAATAACACATTTCAAAAGTCATACACCATGACCAAGTAGGCTTCAACCTTGGGATGCAGGGTTGAACCATGGTCTTCAACATCCTCAAGACCATAAACATAATTAAATATATCAAGAGATGTAAAGAGAAAAACCACATGACTATATCATTAAACACAGAAAAAGTTTTTTATAAAATCCAGCACCTCTTCTTGATAAAATCCCTAGATCATCTAGTCATAGATGGAACATACCTCAAAATAGTAAGAGCCACCTACAAGAAACTCACAGCCAACATACTGCTAAACAGACAGAAATTGGAACCACTTCTCCTGAATACCAGAGCAAGACAAGGATGCCCACACTCACCACTTCTGTTCAACATAGTATTGGAAGTCCTTGCTAGAGCAATCAGACAAAAGAAGGAGATCGAGGTATTCAAATAGGAAAAGAAGTGAATTTATCCCTCTTTGCAGATGATATGCTTCTATACCTCAAAGACCCAAGAGAATCTGTCAAAAACCTCCTTGCACTGATAAAGGACTTTGGCAAAGTCTCAGGGTATACAATAAATGTGCAAAAGACAGTTGCATTCCTATATACCAACAATAAACAAACAGAAACCCAAATAAAAAGCACAATCCCATTCCCAATATCCACAAAAAAATGGAAATGCCTTGGCATTTTCCTAACCAGAGAAGTCAAAGACCTTTACAACAAAAACTACAAAACACTGCTCAAAGAAATCAAAGATGACACAAACAAATGGAAAAAATATTCCACACTCATGGATTGGAAGAATCAGCGTTGTTAAGATGTCCATCCTACCCAAGACAATCTACAGATTTAATGCAATACCCATTAAATTACCAGCAGCATTCTTCTCTGACCTGGAAATGACAATACAGGAATTCATATGGACAAGTAAATGACCACAAATAGCCAAAACAATCCTCAGCAAAAAAACAAAAGCAGGAGGCCTCACACTCCCAGACTTTAAGCTTTATTGTAAAGCTACAAATATCAAAACAGCCTTGTATTGGTACAAGAACAGGCATATAGACCAATGGAATAGGGTAGAGATTCCAGAAGTAAAACCTCAATTTCTCAACTAATTCATCTTTGACAAAGCCTCCACTATCAGCTACTGGGGAGAGGAGAACCTGTTCAGTAAATGGTGCTGGAAAAACTGGCTGACCACATGCAGAAGATTAAAACAAGACCCCTACCTATCACCATACACAAAAATCAACTCTAAATGGATCAAAGATCTAAACATAAGACCTTAAACTATAAGAACCTTGGAAAACACAGGAGACACCCTTATGGAAATTGGAAGTGGCAACTAATTCCTGACCAAAACCCCAAGTGTCCATGCCATAAGAGATAAGATAGATAAGTGGGACCTTATCAAACTGACAAGCTTCTACAAAGTGAAAGAAACCATTAAGAGACTGGGGAGACAGCGCACTGACTGGGGAAAAAATATTTGCCATCTGTGTATCTCACAAAGGCCTAGGATCTACAAGGAACTCAAATGTGCCGAAAGGAAAAAAAACAAACAGCCTTATTACAAAGTGGGCAAAAGGTATGAATAGACACTTCTCAAAAGAAGACATACAAGTCACCAACAGTTACATGAAAAAAAATGCAAAAAAGAAAAAATGCTTAATCTCACTAGTCATCAAAGAAATGCAAATTAAAACTACACTGAGATACCACCTAACTCCAGTCAGGATGGCTATCATCAATAACTCAAAAAACAACAGATACTGGAGAGGATATGGCAAAAAGGGAACACTTCTACACTGTTGGTGGGAGTGTAAACTAGTACAGTCTCTGTGGAAAACAGTGTGGTAATTCCTAAAAGATCTAAAAATCGACCTTCAATACGACTCCACAATCCCCCTACTGGGAATATGCCCGGAAGAACTCAAATCACTCTATGAAAAAGATACCTGCATTATTTACAATAGCAAAAATATAGAACCACCATGCTGCCCATCAAAAGAGGACTTGATAGAAAAATGTGGTACATATACACAGTGGAATATTATACAGCCATAAAGAAGGACAAAATTATAAACTTTGCAGCAACCTGGATGGTCTTAGAGTCTATAATACTGAGTGACCTATCACAGAAACAAAGAACCGAGTATCATATGTTCTCACTCATTAGTTGGTCTTGAATAACTAACCATAATATTATAATAAAGGGGTTGGCAGTAGTGGGAAACTGCCAGGGGAGGGCAGGGGTGGGATTGGCAGTAATGGGAAACTGCTGGGGTCAGGGGCACACCTCATAATGAACATTTGTATATCCTATCCTGAATTGTACCCCACATATTTAAAATAAAAAATTTTAAAACTAAAAAAAAGGTTTGCACATCAAAATAAACCATCAAGAAAGTGAAGAGACAGCCCACATAAAGGGAAAAATATTTGCAAGCTATACATGTGACAAAAACCTAATATCCAGAAACTTTATGGAACTCAAACAAATTGACAGGAAAAGAAACAACCCAAATAACCCCACTTTTTAAGTGGGAAAAAATCATGAACAATACTTCCCAAAAAAAGACATCAAAGAGATCAACAAACATATGAAAAAATGCTCAGCTTCATCAGTCATGCAAATCAGAACTACACCCAGATACCACTTCACATTGGTTAGGATGGCTATCAATAGAAAAAGGAACCCTTCGGGTCCCCTCCCAGTGTGGGAGCTTTTCTGTCCTCTCAATAAATCCTGCTTTCTCACTAAAAAAAAAAGGAACCCTTCTACACTGCTGGTGGGAATGCAAACTAGTACAACCTCTTTGGAAAGCAGTGTGGCAATTTCTGAAAGAACTAGAAGTTGGCCTTCCATATAACACAGCAATCCCCCTATTGTGAATATATCTGGAGGAACTCAAATCGTTCCACAAAGAAGATACCTGCACATGCATGTTTATTGCAGCACTATTCACAATAGCAAAAACATGGAACCAATCGTGCTGCCCATCAAAACTGGGCTGGATAAAAAAATGTGGTCCATATACACAATGGAATATTATACAGCCATAAAGAATGACAAACATATGGACTTCATAGCAACTTGGATGGATTTAGAGTCGATCATACTCAGTGATTTATCACAGAAACAAAGAGCAGAGTACCATATCTTCTCAGTCATAAGAGGACCTTGAACAATTATCATAATGCTATAAGAAAGGGATTGGCAGTAGTGGGAAACTGCCATGGGAGGGGAGGTGGGATTAGCAGTAGTGGGAAACTGCCAGGGGAAGGGCAGTTTATTACAGCATTATTTACAATAGCAAAAACATGGAACCAACCATGCTGCCCACCTCATCAACAAGGGTACCTGCCTAATGAATATTTGCATACCTAACCCTGAATTGTACCCCACATCTTTATAATAAAGAAAGAAGAAAAAGCTAGTTCGACCTTTGTGGAAAGCACTGTGACAATTTCTTCAAGAACAAAAATTGAACTACCAATGGACCCAGCAGCCCCACTCCTGGGAATATACACAGAGGAACATAAATCGCTCTATCAAAAGACACTTGCACACGTATGTTTACGGAGCCAATCGAGATGTTCATTAAAACTGGACTGAATAAAGACAATGTGACACATACATGATGGAAAACTACACAGCCATAAATAAGAACAAAATCATGTCGCTTGCAGCATTGTGGATGCAGCTGGAGACCATATTCTAAGTGAACTATCACAGAAACAAAAAACTGACTACTGCATGTTCACACTCATAAGTGGGCATGAAACATTGGGAACACGAGGACAAAGGCAGAAACAACAAATGCTGGGCACTGCTAAAGGAGGGAGTGGGGATAAGGGGTACACAACCACTTCCTGGGTACCAGATCCACTACTAGGAGGGAAGAGCACTCGCTAGAAGCCCAAACCTCGCCTTCATGCAATTTACTTATGCAGCAATTCCTCACATGTAACCCACAACTCTATAATAAAAATTTAAAAACTCTCTGCACAGTGTACACAGTTTATCTGGGAGGGGGAGAATTGTGCTTCCCAAACATGTATATAGGATCCTCAAAAGCCCTAACCCCTGGTACCTGTAAATTTGACCTTATTTGAATACAGAGCCTTTGCAGATAGATTAATTAAGTTCATACTAGATTATCCTGAACCCTAATTCAATAACTGAATTTTTATAAGAAGAGAAAACAGAGACACAATGATATACACAGAAATGAGAATGCCATCTCATAGAGGCCGAGATTATAGTGATGCAGTTACAAGCCAAGGGATGCCGAGGATTGCCTGAGAACTACCAGAAGCAAGAAGAGAGGTATGGGATGGGTTCTCCCTCAGGGCCTTCGGAAGGAACCAATCCTGCCAACATTTTGGTTTACGAATTTAGATTCCAGAATTGTGAGAGCAACTTTCTGTTGTTTTAAGCCACCAGTTTGTGTTCATGTGTTACAACCACCCTAGGGAATGAATACAGTATCCAAATAAATGTGAGTGGTTATTATGGCCTCCATTGTTATTCATATTGTATCATTGCTGTTGTTGTCCAAACACCCAACAAGCACATTGTTTTGCACATAGTGAGAATTCGCTTCACATTCATGGTAGAATAAAAGATTTTGATGTGCAGATTAAAAAGAGGTAATGTACCATGAGGGGCACTTGCACATACTCCAAAGGGATCTTGAAAGAATGGATTATTTTGCCCTCTTTCCTATCTGAAAACTCACTTTGCCTGTAGAATTCCAGGATCTGGAAGTTCTAGTTTATATCTCCTCTCTCCAGATTACTGGAGAGATTGTCTGTCCTCTTCTCCCAATCCAGCTCAAGTTTTACCGCCATACTGCAATCTCCCCAGAACAAGCTATCCATGTGACCACAGGCTCCCCCAAACTCACATCCTAGCCTTTACTTACTCATTATATAATATCACATTGTTTGGATTACATATAACCTTATATGTTGTTCAACTTTTTATGTTACTATATTATCTCTCTAATCGAAGTATAAGTAGCTAAAGATGAGAGAGATTCTTTATCCTATTCTCAGACATAATGATTGTTCCTATATTTTTAGCAGACTTATCTCCTGATCACATCTTGAAACTATAAAATGAAGTCATATTTTTTATTCCTATCCCCAATGATCATTTTCTAAGCTTTATCCCAAGGACTGTGAATTATTCATCCCTACCCTGTCTTCCACTTGTCAAGAAACCACAAGGATTTAGGAAGAATGTAAGAATGTTTTCAAGTTCCATACATTTGGGCCTGGGTCGTTGCTTGTCCCTTCTGCCAACCCCATAAGCTTTGAATGGATTCCATTATCCTACCTGGAAACTTAAGGTCACAATACACAGGTCTATAATCCTATTTTTTAAGGCAATTTTTCTTTCACAGGAAAATCTACTCTAGGCAGGGATTCAAATCTTTTCTTTCATTCCCCCAAACACAGCTAAGGCCAGGCAGCCCTGTTAAACAACACTTAACACTTGGAGGGGTGACACGGAGGGCTGCTTTTCCCACTACCAGTGTTGGCTGCCCTTGGGGTTCGCAACTGAAGGATCTCTACCTAACTACCTCCTGGGGTGAAACCCCAGTTCTACCCAGACCCCAGCTCTCCAATGACCTCAGTCCAAGAGTAGATGAGACTTTTGCTTCTACAGCCTACGGTCTAAAACTTGTTCACCAACACAGGAGCATTTGTTTCCTTTAGAGAAGAAAAGAAAGATCATTTTTAGTCACAAGATGAGGTCTGCCCTCCTCGAGTGCAGCCAAAGGTATCACAATGGTGGGCATGAGAGCCTGTGGGAAATTTGGAGGAAGTAGATATTTGAAGTCAGATGAGGGGCCTGGATCTTGCACTCATCAAGGATACCAAACTTAGACTTTTGCATTATCTCATGTTACACATACAATCTTTTCTTGGGTAAAAATATTGAACTGTTAAAATTAACTACATAAATATAACTATTATTTTGAAATTCAATTTAGGCATATGTTCATTATATGTATATATCATCATATAATTTATTTCCATCTATCTATCTATCTATCTATCTATCTATCTATCTATACATATGAAGTATTAGGAAAAATAGGAAGCAGTCCAATCTGTTCATGATCTGTGAAAAGCTACAACTGAAGTGCATTTTCCACATTTAGTGAAAAAAAATTGTATACTTCAAGGTTTTAGTCCTAGTAAAGATGTGCTAAACTTACCTTTTAACATTTTATATTTCAGTCTCTGTTATCTTCTTTAAACTTGGTGGAAATAGTTCCAACTTTCTCCAAAAACTTATTTTAAAAATACATATTTAAATTTAAATGTTCAGCCTGATAGTTTTTTTCAAGAAAACACATGGAAGCCTCATCTTCAAAAACTAACATTTCCTGCACTGCCCAGAACAGGCTCACACCTTTTCCCTCTATGCTCTCTCTTCTTGGAAGTGTAAAGACCAGTCCAGAGCTAGCTTGTAAGCTTCACATACCCATGTTTCCAACTGCCTGTTTGACCTCTCCACCTGGATGTCAAAAAGGTAACATGTCCATGAGAAATCTGTTAAACTTCCCTTAAAATCTTTCTTTTCCCAGTCTTTCCATTACAGTAAATTTCTGTTAGCTACTTAGGATAAAGTCATTTTTGAAACTACCCTTCTTCTCCTCTCTAACTTCCACCAGTCCATTACCATGTCCTGGTGATTCTACCCTTCAAGCCAAACTCAGAGCAGGACTTCTCTCCATCCCTACAATGAATGCTTGTACGCTGCCACCATTTTCCACCTAGAGGGCTTCAGGACCATTTGTCTAGGCTCTCAGCTCACACCATGGTTGCCTTACACTCTTTCACTGCACAGCAATCAGTATGATCTTTATACAACATAAATTGGATTTTAAAATTTCCCTACTATCCTAATTTAAACTTTTCCCTTCCCTAAATTAAATCCACAACTGAAAATTCAAGTGAAAGTAGTTTATTTGGAAGATGACCTTAGGAAACACTGGAAGTGGAATGGGGAATTGAGATAGGGAAGGGAAGAAATCTAATAAAGTGTGTATTGTCAAGCAAGTTACTCCTCTACCAACTAGAGGTTTATCTCTAAACTCTGGACAATAGAGAAACATGCATCAGAGTTACTCTGGCAAAAAAAAAAAAAAAAAAAAGCCAGGGTACTTCTATATCAACTCCCATCAGTTACTGTAAAGTCCCCTGAGAGTTGACGGTGGCAGATTAATTCCCACCACCTCTAGGCTTCCCCTCAAGCATGGAAAACAGGTTCTGGCTGCCAGAAAAAGGCCTTGAGGGAAAGAGCCACCAGGGCCAGAACTCGAAAGTCATGCTGGAAAGCAGAGAAATGGTATGTGCTGAGGGTAGAACAGGGCACCAACAGCATCTATTGCACCTACTTTAATTCCTCCAGTGGCTTCCTGTTGTGTTGTAAGTGCAAACCAAACTCTCAAGCATGATTTTCTAGGCTCTTACCATGGCCTTTCATGTACCACATCCACCACCATGAACTCCCATGCAGGGTTAACTTTGGTTCTTTACTTTTTGCTTGCTAGATGGACCTGCCTAAACCTGTTGACCAACTGTTCTTTGGAGCTGAAGTAAGAGAACCTTTAACCACTGCCAGACATATTAACTTGCCCAGTCTTCCTTTTTTAAGAAGATTCTTTTGCTGGAACCCACCAAAACAAAGTGAAATCCATATCCGTTTCCCTTCAATATTGACAACACAGGTGACCTGCAGAAGAGGTTGGTACCCTTTGCCACAGAGCTGCATGTGTGCCTGGTATAGGACTCAAAAAAAGCTGCTGGAAGAGATTTGGAAGAAAATGGATGAGCTGTTCTGCACAGCAAAAGAAATAATCAACACAGTGAACAGAAAACTTATAAAATGGGAGAAAATGTTTGCAAATTATGCCTTAGATACAATTACCACCTGTGAGCTGCCAGCATCTTCCACCTGTATCCAGAATCTATAAGGAATTTAAATAGCTCAACAAAAAAAATGGCCCCATCAAAAAGTGAGCAAAGTACATGAATAGATACTTCCCAAAACAAGACACATAAGTGACTGACAAACATATGAAAAAATGCTCAACATCACTAATCATCAGAGAAATGCACATTAAAACAACAATGAGATATGACCTTATACCAGTCAGAATGTTTATAATTAAAAAGTAAAAGAACAAAATGTGGTGCAGTTGCAGAGAAAAGGGAATGCTTGAACACTGTTGGTAGGATTATAAACTTGTTCAATTCTATGGAAAACAGTGTGGTGATTTCTCAAAGAACTAAAAAATTGAATCGCCATGCAAACCAGCAATCCCACTACTAAGGATCTACCCAAAGGATGGAGGTTATGGTTCAGATATTAACTATTGGGTATCTGAGAAATGGTCTCCCCTGAGACCCAATTCCCACCACCACACTATATGTTCATGTAACAAATGTGCACTTGTTCCTGCTAAATCTAAAACTTAAAAAGTGAAGGAGTTGTAATTCCACTTGCTGTTCAATGTTAATAAAGTTGCCAGGAAATCACTGCAAGATATAGCAGTGCCTGTTACCCTCCACAGAAGTGACTACTGCTTCACATTTACCGCTGCACCTTCTTGATGGTGACACTATTTCTCCAAGATTCTTCCATGTAGATGGTATGACTTTTGGTTTACTATTTTGGTGAAGAATAGTATTTCTACTTTGTCTTTCTTACCACAGTAGATCTCACTCCATGGGCCAGGGAACCAACATGGGAATTCTTTAAGTTGTTGAGCATTTTAATTATGCATTCTGGACCCAGGTAAATAACCACAGTGTGGTTTGAGGACTCACTGAACCCACCCTGCAACAGAGCTTAGCCAAAACTTCACTGATCATCTAATGTCCATAAGTGTCTACTCTTGGTGGACCACAATGCAATGCTGAGTCTTCAGGAATTAGTGCCAGTTCAGGGCCAACGTCCAACTATTTCTGTTCCTCAATCCCCAGTCACCCTGACAAATGAATGCAGGTTCCTATGGTGAAAGCTAAAGGGAATGATTACAATACAAATTTTTGGCTGTTTCACCTGGGCACCATGAATGTACCCATTCATCCAAGGGACCCCAAGTCTGTAAACTGGCTCAGGTCTGGCAATTGAGGGGTCACATCTCTGTTACCATAATTCAAGTCAAATTTCTGTTCACAGGTGAGAAATCTTCTTGCTTATAGGCATCAAGTGAGACTTTACAAGGTTGCCCACTTATTTAAGTCCTAGGAACAAGAGTCAATTAGCTTACACTGAAGACCTGTCTAGGTCAAACCATTATTATTGCCTCTACTTTGCTGCTCAGTGTCACAACCTTTCCTTCCTCATCTCAAGCAATTCAGTGCCTCTACTGAGCCCCTACCATCCTGGGATCCCGTTTCCCCATTGAATTTAGGAAGTCTAGTTCAAAGACAGCAGTTCCCATGTCATTCCTGGTCTATTGACAACAGTTACCACAGAGATTTTCAAGGATGCCCTCATGAATATATTTCTTGCTGCCTTGTTAAAAAGAGTATCTTCTCAACTCTCCTGTGCACATAGTTAGGGGTGGGTGAACGTATTTTACATGGTAAATCTATTTTATCATTCGTATCATCTTAATCCTCTGGGTAGTGTTCCTTACAGTGTAGCAAGAAATTTTTGGCATTTCAATTTCATTTTGTCTAGGATACTATGGGTACACATTTCAGCCAATCAACAAGCATACTGTTAGAGCCACTTCCTGTATCTTGAACTAGTATACTAAATTCAGAATCTCTGCATTGTGCACTCACATCAACAGATGTGACCAGATCAAAATTATATCCCTTCCACCCTGATCCAACACTTCAGGATACATTCTCATAAATGTTTTCAGGTTTCATCAATAAAACGGGCGAACTTGGAATTCTTTTTGTGTCCACTGCACTTCCTTGTGGGTCACACTTTGTGTCTTACTCCCTGAGGCCTGCCAGGACTCAGTTTGATTATAGAGTCCCCCCCAAAACCAATAGAGGTGAGTCCTTAGGAGGACCAAGAGCCTCTAGCAAGGCACCTATCCCAGGGGACAACATGGAAGATTCTCTGGGCAAGGGGAGGCTAACCTCCTCAGATGGAGAAGAACCTAGTATTTTTTAAAATGCTGAGACAAGATTTTTGACAGTTCAAAGAGAGTTCAGGGATACTTTGGTAATAACATATTGAACAAACAAGAAAAATTCCTAATTCCAATGGAGACAAAAAATTGTGCAAGAAAAGAAAAAAACATTTATTGTTAACTGCATAACTCAATCATTAATAAAGCTTATGTCATCATTACAGTGTAAATACTGGATATTGATCTTTCAAAAGTACAACATAGCTAAATGGGGAGGTGCTAGAATGTCATTAGAAGCCAAAGGAGTCATGTGTAAGAAAAAGAGCTACCTCGTTTTTCACAATAGGAAGCAAAAAATAACACGTAAGATGAAAAAATAGAGTATCAATATAACCATATCAACCAGAGTTATTTAACTATACAGCAAAAAAAATGGTTAAAGATTTGAATGTTCCTCTGCACAGGAGAAATCAAGAGAATCCAACCACTGGGAAGCTGAAATTTTTTATATTTTACCCTTCAACAATTTGTTCTCATTTAATTTTTCTAAAGTTGACACTGGGCATCAATATTTTTAAAGAGCATCCCCCTGGTTTTAACATGCAGGTGGCTTTAAACTAGATACAAGCATAGTAAAATATTTTAAATATGCCATTTCTCCTAGAGTTAGACTTGGATATTCTACCAGAATAGATGGTTAGGGGAAATTTGTAAGTTACCCTTTAAGGGTTGCCTTCATAAGAGGATCCCATCTACTTGCAGACTCTAATCAACACGTCTCTCCTGTGCTCACACATGTGGATGATCTGGGCTCAGCATGAAGAACAAACAACCAAGATGAGGATACACACACTGGCTGCAAGAGGATGACTCTCTTAAATGAGATGAGAAATATATAGAAAAGGCCATAGCATTCCTTGCATAGAGATGTATGCCTTTAGAGATATGCTCATAGAGGGTTCTATCATCACAAGGGGAAAAACAATATACTATTTCTCAGGGCATTTGGAAAACCATTCTCAAAAATGGTAGCATTTTGCCTGAAAATACAAATATGTCTAAAATACATTAAAATGGAGGAAGAGGAAGAACATTTGCAAATACATTTTTAGTAAAGGCCCCAACCTGGGAAAATATATTAACGTGTGTATCCACAGTGATAAAACAACAATCAGATTAATGGGGCGAGGGTGGGAGAATGGGTAACGGTTGACTTAAAACCAAACTACTAAGAAAGACATCCCTTCTTTTCATTTTTTCACAAGGTAAATGGTCCTGAACAATATCATCACATTATACAGTGGCCTGTTTTCCAACAGGAATTGATATGATACGATTTTGGTAATATTTTAAAATTACATTCAAATGTTATTTGACCATGACTGTTATGCCTCTCTCCTTGAAATTTTTAGATGCTGTTTCAGCAAAACATTGGCCCACACTTTTAAGATAAATTATCTAAAATATCCTTAGGTCTTAATGGAAAAGAACTTATTCGAAAAGGGATTTTTGCTTCCATAACACAGGCCTTGTTAAGTGATATTATAGATCCCTGCACATGGTTTGTGGTTCATTATCAGAGAAAAAGATTCAGAAATAAAGTGAATTTTAAGCATGTTATCATTCTGAAAGTACTTTCAGAGGGTCCCACTTGGAAACAACCTCTGCTGAGGTCTTGTGCTGGCCAGTCCTCACAATCTGGCATGCCTCAGGGGCACATGGCCCTCATAGTCCAGCAAAGAAATGTCCCCTGTTGGGTTTAAAGTGATTTTTAGGGAAATGCAGCAAAGTCCCCCTCTTGATATCTCCTTTACTTCCAATCACGATGTATAATAAGCCATCATTGCAGTTTAATGCTTCCTTGGGACTTAAACTTTTTGCACGGAGTATTAGAACTAGAATACTCCGTAGTCCAGAGGTTCTCAAACTTGAAAAAGATAAGTGCTACCTGGAAGAATGTTTGTTTGGGATGTAGATTTCTGGGCTCCTTTCCAACCCCACTGAGAATCAAAATCTCTGAGGCTGATGTTGGGGCTGTGGAGAGGACTGCGACCTGTATTTGTTGACAAGCTCCCTGGTACACCCTGATGTTGCCTGCTCAGCATCTATCTCAGAATATTGTAGAACCAGGCAACCCCCTCGGGTCCCATCTCACTATGAGAGCTTTTCTGTCTTCTCAATAAATTCTGCTTTTAAAAATAATAATAATATTGTAGAACCTCAATTCCTTCCTTATACAAATGAGGAACCTGAAACCCAGAAGTGTCACTTGACTAGGACATTACTGTCTGGTTACTTTGTGTCAGACTCCAGATTTCTCATTTCCCAACAAGGATGCCCTATCCCTGGGCTTCCCTTTTCAATATTCAAAGTCCCTATTCAATTAGAATGCCCGTTGGAAGAGTCTAACCTGAAGCTGAGACAGGAGGCATCTGGGAATAAAGTTCCAAAAGTACAACCCTTGTCTTTTTGTAGTTTCCTTCACTTGCAGGATGGGCTCAGAATGACTAGCAGCATGGTGCCCCCAGGTTATGGTTCAGGACCCTGAGTCACCTGGAGTCTCCCTCAGCACAGCGACAATGACGGTGGCTTCCAGAAGCCATGTGACAAACTGCTCCACTGCAGGTGGGCATCAGAGCAACCAATGTGCCAACATCTGGGTTTCCTGAACTTCTCCATACAGGTAAAGTTGGGGGACTCTTAGCCACAATGTATAAGCCAGAGCCTCTGAGGCTTCCTGTGAGAGATCTAGTCATCTGCCAGTCTGAGAACTCTTTAGACAGAAGCTGCTTAATGATTTTAGTAGCTCTGCTTCAGCTTAACCAAAGAGCATCTAGAGAAGGGTTGGACTTTCTCGTTAGGAGGGTGGGTTGAATGATTGCCCAAAGGGGTGTTAAGTAGCATAAGAAAGACATGCTGCTTCTCTGTATACAACTGTCAGCTGCAAGAGAGGCCCCTTGAGTTGTTTTCCCAGAAGTAAAGGGCTCACTATGGATCCTTTCATAGTGTCCCCCTCAATATCTTCTTTATTTTGAAGGCAGAATTTATTGAATGGACAGAAAAGCTCCCACAGTGGGAGGGGACCCGAGGGGGTTGCCCTCTTTTTTTTTTTTTTAAAGAGTACACACTTCATTGTTTCAGCTATGCATAATTCAAGAAAATGTTCATTAAGATTTATTGCTTTGTTATGTAATTATTAAAAATTCAATTTCCTTGAGCCTCAGTTTTCTTATTTCCAAAGGAAAAGTGAGATAATAAATCCTTCTGAGCTGGGCTCGGTAGCTCAGCCTGTAATCCCAGCACTTTGGGAGGCTGAGGTGAGTGGATTGCCTGAGCCCGCGGGTTCGAGACCCACCTGGGCAGCGAGACCTCATCTCTACAATAAATCAAAAAAATCAG